>NW_015536549.1:1944945-1961795 GCF_001515605.1 Sinocyclocheilus anshuiensis
TGTAACACTCACACACACTCCTTGCACACACACACAGTTATTAGTGCACCACAGATGGACAGGAATTAAAAGATATTCACCATCAGTGGGGCTCTAGACTAATATCAGTCATGTTCCAGCATGGGGAAAGATGCCCACAGCAAATATATTGAACAGGAAGGAGTTGGGTGTTCCAGGACTATGTGCGCACTTGTGTACTTATAATAGCTGTCATGAGCGGGGTTACGGTCATGAGCGATACCATTATGATATACATGTGTTAATCTAGTTATTTGCACCCAAATATGCAGAAAAATGTCCTCAGTAGTTAAAAATAATAAAAAATAAATAAACAATGCTTCCTTTTTTTGAGAATATCCTTTACAGGAAAATGTGGTTCATAAATACACAATAATAATAACACTAATATATACATGATTGATATAGACTATTAATAATAATAATAATCATATTTACTATTATTATTATTTTGATATTATTAATAATTTATATATATATAGATATATATATATACACACACATATACATACACCCACACAAACACAGTTAAAATAAACAAAATAAATAATATATAAGTGTATCATGTATCTTATATATAGGGCTAATATGTCATTTTAAGAAATTATAAGTGCATATTTATGTATTTATTTTATTCATATTTATTTATACTATTATTCTAAAGAATGCAAAAAGTTTTAAGCTTAAGGTTTATTTTAGGGTCAAAATGTATAGACATTATATGAAGTTTATTTGAAAACTATAGACATCTATAGTAAATGTTTGTGTACACGTGTGAACTCACATTTTTGCGTGGAAAGGTGGTAAGCAATTTGAACTCGTCGGATGGGTAGCCCTTGGAGGCAACAAAGTCGAACAGGACCTGGAGTTTACAGCTGCCCAGGAACAGCCTTTCCAAAAACTCTCCGCTTGGCGTCCGGATGCGCAGCTTGCTGATTGGCTCTCCACCTTCCTCTTTGGGCTCTGGAGGCAGGGCCTGCTCCAATGAGAGACGGATAGCCTGCGCAAGGGACAGCAAAATGGTAACATTACAGAAAAATAATCGATATGTATCTCATGAACTAACCACTTTATAAATCTCCTGTTTTGAATATGAAGATTTATTGAATATTAAAATGACTATAAAACCACATTATTGTACCACATAATATATATGTGCATGGATCAAATGAAACTGCAACACGCAAGTCACACGTCCATCGTCCTAAATTTAGCACTCCATCACAGCTTGAACGTGCCACAAAAAAACAACAAAAATCTTTCCATTTTGCACGTCATAGTAATATCACACTGTAAAAAAATAAAAAATAAAAAATAAATAAATAAAAAAATAAAAAAATTAAAAATTGTCAAAAGCGAGGGATGGGGAGGGGAACAGTGAGAAGGCGCATACATTTGAAAGAGAACGAGCGAAAGTGAGAGGGAGAGGTGAGGGAATTGTGCCGTCTCTAGTGACCTGGAGCACGACCTGCCACTCCTCTGGGCTTTTCAACTCTAGCTTGTTGTTCCTGTTGTGACACTGGGCAGCATATGCTGTGACAACACACGAAGGCTTTATTTACACACCATAATGCAATTATATTTCATCAAAGTGTACAACAGTAGCTCATTAGCAGCAGGTGGCTTGTGTGAGCGCGTGCCGGCCCCGTTCTCTTAGGTAGGGGCCACATTTAAAAAGCCCTCTGGGGGCCGAACGGCGTCTCTCCCCAGCCCTGCTCGGGATGTATGTGTGCACGTTTGTGTCTGTGTGTTTCCTGGTCACTGCGCACAAAGGGCACTAAGGAGCATCCTTTTCACTGCGCTAAACAAACAAGAGTGTGTGAGTAGCACCTGACGGCAGAGAATAATGACATCACCACTCCCCCTCGGCCTTTCATGCGCTGTCTGGGTCACAAAAGAGTCCAAATCACAGAGCATTTCCCTTCTCTACTTCTCTATACACTTCTGCTGATTGTTTCCCTCCAGTGCGCCCATTGTTGCAACAGACCCACCGAGGTGCTGTGGTTTGGGCGTGTGCGAGGGTGCGCGCGTGCTTGGATAGACTCCAGGTGGAGAGCATCTTACCGCCTTGTTTACACACACACAATGTCACAAAAATGACTCACGAGAAGAAACACACAGATACACGCATACAGCCAAACTGTAACAGCTGCTGAAAATCACAGAAATGAACGTGCAGTTTAAATCTAATCTTTCACTTCAAGAGCAAGAGGTTAATTATGATTGTGAGTGAATCCAAACATCATCAAGATGTCATGAAACGTAACAGGTGACCTCTAAGGTGCAGGAATCGAAGATATGTCACCCGTTTCACAGCTTGGAGATTCACGTCCAAAGGCGTGACCTTTAAACATGGAAGGGGGAAAAAAACAACGGTCATTTGGAGTTTAGCGCAGGTGATGTGCGTGTGTTTTTGTATGTGTGTTTCAAGCCTCTTCTCCCCTTGGGTTCATTATAGACAGCAGGTGAAGAACTTTAGACCCTGCTCTCATTAAAACACAAGGCTGCTGCTGAGTTAACAGCTCACACACACACACAGCACTGAAAACAGACCAGACACAATTACTTTGCCTCCAGGCCGTCTTTGTGTTTACCTCTCCACATTATGCCTCATATTAAAAGCTTTGTCCAAGACGAGCATTAAATGAAGCTAAAGTGAGCTATTGTGGGGGGATCGTATGTTTGAAGGTATATACTGTAGCCTACACACCACGTCCTGACATGAATGGTACCATGGAAATAAAAGATTGAACTAATTACATGCTTTTGTCGAAGCCTAAAAGTTACAAATTATCTCATATAGCTGCTTCACCTGAGCTGGTCCGGTTAGGATTTACTGCTGAATAAACAGACGATAATCTGGCGACACTGGTGTGGTGGCTTTTTGTGTTTTTGGTGAGCAAATATCTCATTAAAAAGAGTGTGTGGGGAACTTGTAAGCACACTAAATTAACAAGTACACTTCATGCTGTAAACTGTCTTTAGAAAGAGCGCTAGACCACACACCATCTGTAATACATTTGAATGTCAATATGGTGGTATTGTGTTCTGCTGATCAGCTGATAGGGAACGGGTATATTTGCTTACTCCTACATCTACAGGTGAGATTTAACTTTGCGTGACACTTTTTTTTGATGCTGTCTTTGTGAGAGTGTCAGTGCTTTGACGTGCACCTGTCGTTTTGTACAGCTCGTATACGGGGCAATCGCACAAACACTGCAGGACGCGGGCAGATCGCAAATATGTATGTGATTTGTGTAACAATGTAAACTGTGTTTGATGAGAGTGGTTACAACAGGGCATGAAGCTTTATGACTGTCACTGCTATTTGTCATCTTATGAGGCATGAAATCCCATTTAAGTGACATGTTTAGAATATTTAACAAGGTGAGTGAAACTCAGGTTTAAATTTGGGCTTTAAGCACGGGTGTCATTTTTGTGTGCATTTTTTCTGCTTCATTGGATGAGAAAGAGTGGTTTTAAAGATTTAAGATGTTTTCAAACGCATTATTGGCTCTTTTGAACCAATTAACTGGAACTAACTGGTAACGCAAAGTAATAGTAACATAATGCAGGAAATCAGTCATATCTGGCAAACAAGGAAACTAAATTTCTGTGAATTCCAGTTCTTTACAAGGAAGGATCACGATTACATGGCCTGTATCAGGCAACTTTAAGGGTGCATTATTTAGGGTCATTCTCAGATTTTCTTCATTTCACCATCCCTTGAGCTTGTCATATAAACCGTGTTATTGAAACAGTCACCAAACCAGTGAAACTCCAAGTAAACCTCACCTCTCGTTCCTCCTCCTGCTCTTTCTTGATTCGCTCCTGACGGACTTGCTCTGCCTCTTCTCGCTCTTGTGCTTCTCTCTGAAAAAAAAAAGGAATCAAATTAACTAACAACATACCATACTAAAATACCTAATAAGAAATGTACACAAACATTCAACAACTTTATATTTCATTATACTTCTAAATTAAATTAAAATAAATAACTTTAAATAAATAAAAACAAAGAAACAAAAAATCTGAGCAAAACAGGAAATTAAATATTTTGCCAAACCTTTTTACGGTCAGCTTCCAGAGACAAACGATAAGCTTCATCTTGTTCTCTCTTGACCATTTCTCTGGCTTCACGTTCATTCTGAAAGAAAAACGTGGGTGAATAAAAGTAATGTCATGAACTAATCATCTAAAATTAGAAAAACAATGTTTAATTTCTGAAATGAATATGAACATTAATATTTATTTTTTATATGCAAAAAAAAAAAAACATAAAATAAACTTGGAAATAAACAATAATAGATTTAGCTAAATTAAAGACATTTTATTAATTAATAATTAATATTATTAATAATAATAATAATGTTTCAAAATAAGTAAGTAAATAAACACCAAGGTTAGAATTTAATCAATTGGATTTATTTTTGGAGCTGTAAGAATAAGATTTTTGCTCTAATTTTTGGTCACTAATTGGAAAAACAAGAGGACACCGACCATGTGAACTAATTTGTCCAAAAAGTATTTTAACTATTTATTAAAACTGTTTAGTTGATAATATAATTAGGAAAAATAATATAGCTGATTATATAATTAGCCATATTTCTAGTAGTCTCAGAATTTATTTCTATTATCACTATATTTCTATTATCTACATCCTATACCAGATAGCCAATAAGAGCATGTCTATCCAGATAACAATCCCACTGGATCTTTGACGTATGAGATGGTTCCTCGTCATTGTCAGCAGTAATGGCCACATACTGAATACTATTGTATTGTCGGACACTCTAACTGGGGACGACTGAAAGAGTATCTTATAGAAGTGAATGCATGGAGTTCCTCTACATACAATGGACAGACTCTTTTATTATTGTGAGTGTGTGTGTGTGTGCGCGTGTGTGGGGCTCCTGTTTGTTAAGACCCAGCTGCAGGTCTACCTGCTGAGACTGAAGCCTGTGAATAACTACTGTTGCTTTTGTGCAGTCAGGCTCGTGCGATTGTCTGCGGCCGCTTTTAAGACTAAGGGTCTTTTCTCCTGGCTGGACTTTGTGTGGAAATGTGAAAGAGTTGTGACTACACAGAGCAGAGGAGAAGAAAAGGAAGGATAGAGGAGAGAAAGGAGGGATAGAGCACAGAGGCTGATCAAAGGAGAGATACATCCTCAAATTCTATTCAAACGAGCTCTAAAGTGTGTGAAAACCATGTTGTGGTATAGGAAGAGCTTGTAGGATGATGTGTGTGGTTCTCTATTCGTAAAGTAAGAACACTGAAACAATTCAGGTGAACTGAGTTTACAAACAACTGGATCTTTTATCTGAGGGCTGGAAATAAGAACAAATATACGGCGACTTTTCAGAACACATTGTGCTTTTGAAGAACTGCTCGTAAAAGGCAAAATCTTTCAAAAGGACTTTCAAAAGTTATAATAAAGCAAATAATCATGAGAGGCCATGTTTTACACTGAATGTGCCATAGATTAGTGTTGTTAGATACAATGCATGTCAATGAAAACCTCTTAATCAAGGTTAAAAATGTAATGGCTTCTCACATCTTACTGGGTTTATGAAATGGTGAAAACAAACATATTATGACAGAATAATTACATTTATTTTTACTAAAACAAATTAACAACATTAATGGTAGCTATTTTTCCAGCAGGTATTACAGATCATTATCCTAACTACATATAAAACTGCAAATAACTAAAGTAAAGTCAAATAAAATAAAGTTTAGGTGTTGTGACTGGTCATCATGTAGACATACAAATGTATAATTTATAGTACAATAAAAAAAAAATTGTGTGTTGTGACATGGGTTATCATGCAGATACACACATTTAAAACTTACAGTACAATTTATAGAAAAATAAAATAAACACTGAAAACTAAAAATAAAATAACATTAACATAAAATAAAATGTTTAGGTGTTGTGACAGGTCATAAAATGTTTACTGTCTCAGTTACAGTAAATTCAATAAAATTATTTCTATGATGCCCCTGACTAGCAAAATCAAGTAGCAGATCATAATTCATGGTTGTCATGTAAAACAATATATAAAATAATAATAATAATAATAATAATTATTATTATTATTATTATTATTATTATTATGGCATATCTAAGCATAATGACAAATATATTCGTTATTTTTAAATTTAAAGTTAATGACCAAATTTATAAGCAGTTCAACCTGATTATCTATTTACTCCATTTGCATCCTTCTACATGAATACAGTAAAACATTCTTTCAATGCTTGTCAAAAAGAAACAAAGGCCAAGATGAAAATAATTAAACAGGGTAAAGAGTGTGAAAGCTTTCTCCCATGTTTTTTTTCTCTCTATTTCACTCGACATACAGTGAGTCAGTGCCGTGACCTGTAGTAGAGTTAATGGAGCAAGTGTATAACTATTTTACCCCTGACTGCACAACCTCAGGCCATGGCACTCACTCATACACACAGAGGAATGCTGGTGTGATCCTGGTGGATGAGTGTGCGCTGTCGGGGTTTGCCTGTTGATCCAGACAGTGTATGTAAGGGGTGTACATCTGTCCATACAGACATGGACAGACACACACAGGTCACTATTAGTCACCTGACTGTACAGGGCAGGGATGACACACACACACACACAAGGACATTTCGGTTAAGGACTTTAAAGGGCAAACCTAAACTGCCTCAAATGGCAGGCTGTTAGTGGTGGCACAACAACAAATGCTTTCAAACACTCCCACACATTTCTAAGGTGGCTCACTCATTTGTGTACAAACACAAGTTTAACAAAGGGTTTGGATTCGACACCCATGATTTGAAATGCGCTGTTATCCCCAGCAGTTCACCTAGCTGCACTTCAATCAACAAATTCAATTCAAAACTAAGTCAATGGTACAATATTTTGTCCCTTCAAATCCATTTGTAGTTTTTATTTTTTCTTTATAGTGAATGTGGAACATTCAGTGCAACCAGAGTAGTCCAACTCACAAAAAAATTCTTATTTTTGTTGAATCAAAAACATATAATCCAACCAGAGTAGTCCAATGCATGAAGATATTATTCTTATGAATCGGTTCTTTTTGCTGAATCTAGGGCTGGGCGATATGACGATATTATCGTATATCGATGATGTCTCGTAAGTATCGCGATGTCGATGTCATCAGTCAGGTAACAGATGATTATCAACATTATCGGGGGAAAAAATGACAAATGATAAATAGGGATGCACCGATACCGATACTGGTATCGGGCCCAATACTGAGCTCCTGTACTCGTACTCGTTAAAATGCCCCGATACCAAACGCCGATACCACACAGCATGTGATAAGTGCCATATTCAGACAAAGAAACACCGACAACAGAACAACAGACAGCAGAATGGAGTTAAGGATGTCTACTACGAAGTATATGTATGCAACGAATATAACCTTAAACTTTCAGTATTAACGCCTGTAGCCAATAGCTGATGTGCGTGAGCTGATAAACAAAGCACGCTGAGTGGATTGAGCGCGAGGCGGCGCAGATGCACGAACTTGTCGAGTGAATATACCTTTCTCACAGACATGCGGCGCAGAACTTGTCGAGTGAATATACCTTTCTCACAGACATCACTGGAAAGTTTGTAGTTCGGTCAGCGGTCAGAAAACAAGTAAGTAAAACAATGCACAAGTTACTTAACGGTAGGGAGAGACCTTAGGCATACACGACTTTCTGGCGAAAGTGAAACTAGCAGACTGTGTGAAATGCGCTAGGCTGTACTATTCTGCACCAGAAACCAGAAAACTATTGGATCCGTGCATTGACAGCAGCCGCTGCCGCCAGTCATTATAATGTTAATCAAAGATCAAAGAACAAAAAAAAATCCCTCACTGATCTTGACTGAATCACTTTTGTAACCTCAGTTTATATTTTATTTGCCTGTTGTTCAGCGCTGACTACTGTAATGGCAACGTGCATCTGAGTATGTGATTATTTTGGAGATGCGTTCCAATATAATTTATCCTTATTTAGGGTATAGGCCTATTCTATTTTGAGCTGCAGTTTAATAAAAGTTAAACAGAAAAAAAGACAAAAAGTTGCACTGCATGTGTTTCTGAATATTTATTTAAACAGATTGTATAATGATAAAAAAACCACAAACATGACAGGTATAATTAAAATAGGCAAATTCCTTCAGCGCACATTTCAGTGCAATATTTTACAGATTTTGTAAACCGTGTATACAATATAATTGTGTTTAATTAAGCTGAGATATATCACTATAAATTCTTAATTCATTTGCAACAAAACTTTATAGTTTAAAAATTACTCTTACAAACATTTTCTTTTTTTGAGCTAGTCCTTTTAATTAATCCTTCCAAACTCAATTGCATAGTTTAGACATAACTGAATTAAAATCGAATAAATCTGACATAGAGATGGAATCACAGAGCCGGTGAATCAAAATTGAATTGAAATATGTATTGATACCAAATCCTAGGGAGTAAATATCCCCATTTTACATTTTTTGAGTACATTTTAATTTCTCCCCCCAAAAATGTTTTTCAGTGAACAGAAAATTAATCAAAACTTGTCGTTTCACTTTCCAGCTAAGGACCAAATGTGTGAACTACATAAAGTGCAAAATATCTCCTCTGCGTTTCCTCTGGCACCCTCACTATGCCAGGCTCCCTTTTTGCGTCCGTTCACATCACATTCCCTTCACAGCCAAACAGATTACAGCCATTAATTGCCACGAGGAGCAAACCGTCAAGACACTTCCAGCAGAAACCCATAACCGTGTCAGAGTTATTCAAGCGCTCTGACTGAGGGAAGCAGAAATTTCACAGCCTAATGAAACAGATACAAATCAAAAATAACGTTTTTAACGGAACTTATTAATTGAGCCGGGAAACCGAGGAGCTTATTAATTGAGAACTTATTAATTGAGCCGGGAAACCGGCCTAATAGCAGAAGGAGACTGAACGAAACACTTTGAGTCTTGCAGAAGTATTCTCACACTGAGACAATGGCAAGGACTATGACAATTATGTTGCTTTTCGTGATTAATAATTATTTAAAGCAACCCACGCAGGGGTGCGGACAGAAAAGAGAATGCTGGGACGAGGCAAGAAATGTCATGACTTATCAAATCATCGAGTCAATGTGCCGCAGGGCGACAGTAGCCTGTGTTTTTTTCCCACCAAACCACAGACACAAACATTAACACATGCAGGTGAAGAAAGATGACTAATTAGCTCAACTCAAGGAAGCGTGGACAGACCCGTCATGACAGGTAACAAAAACATTAATAGCTAGTGTTTTTAATTAGGCAGGAAGTTAATATCCTCTTGAAAGTTGCCACAGAGCATACAGAGATCCATTATTAGGAATAACCTTTCAGATATGCCACTTAAAAACATTATTCACTACTTTTCAATTAATTTGAACAGATGGACACTTCTTGTTTCAGCTCTTTGTAAATGCATTTGTTTGCAAACCTAGCATTGATTTAAACAATTGCATACTGCAGGCAGACATGACACACCAAACTCGTATCCTGCCAGCTTTGTGTCGACTTCACAAGCACAGGCCACCGCAAGCTAACATTACACAGCCAGTGAATTGTGCTTTTTCTTCCATGGTTTGTCTGAAGCCCAGACAAACACACAGAAGCAGCCGGAGTGTCTATTCTTACCACTGTGTGATACGCCGACTCATATGAGGCAGACAATGAGTGGTCATCTGCCCCAACATGCCCCTTTTTGTGGCCTAAAAATATGACTTTGAAGCACCTCTTTGCTAATCAGTCTCTGGTGTAGTGAATTACAAGTAGTGTGCACTGCATAATTTTTGGAAGAACTGAGTTTATGAAGTGCCATATTAGATTTTGCCCAAATGAAGCAACTTAGCAGGCAGAATAATTAAGTTGACTATTTTTGCTTCGGGTGTGCGGCAATGATGCCTTAAAATGCTCATTTTTTATCTCACCTCATCTTTGATGTCTTCTTGCTGCTGTGCTGAGAAGATCTCCATGGCTCCCATGAGTCTCATCATAAGCTCATCCACTGTTGTGTTGCCTTCATCACACAAACAGAAAAACAACAACAATCAAACTGTAGCAGACTTATCTAATTTTGAAGTTTTTCATACTTTTACTACGCATTTCAAAATGTTTCAGTTATGAACGCAAACTAATGCCAAAAATAAATACAACTTGAAATATAATACAAATACAAAAACATATAATTTGTTGTGAGATTTAATAATTAATTAAATTATATTTATGTTTTATTAACAATCTAATTATGTATATTATTATTTATTTAAATATGTAATAATTATTTAATTTAGTTAAATATTGTTAAGTAATATTATTTAATTTAATATTATATATATATATACATATATACAAACACACACATAATATATAATTAAATAATATATATATAATAAAATAATTAAATTTTGTTCAATATTGTTAAATAATATTATTTAATTTAATATTTATATATATAATACGCTAATTATGTCTCTATTTATTTCTCTGTTTTTGCCACGGGATACACTTTGCCTGTTGTTCAGCGCTGACTACTGTAATGGCAATGTGCATCTGCGTGCGATTATTTTGGAGATGCGCTCCAATTTAATTTATCCTTATTTAGGGTATAAGGCCTATTCTATTTTGAGCTGCAGTTTAATAAAAGTTAAACAGAAAAAAAGACAAAAAGTTGCACTGCATGTGTTTCTGAATATTTATTTAAACAGATTGTATAATGATAAAAAAACCACAAACATGACAGGTATAATTAAAATAGGCAAATTCCTTCAGCGCACATTTCAGTTGCAATGATTTGTATCGTAAAAAGCGCTATATAAATAAACTTGAATTGAATTGAAATAATATAAATCGTTATATACATAATTATATCCAATTCTTTTTTTTAAATTGTTAATAAAAACTAAAAATAATTTATTTAATTAAATTAACCCTTCGCAGGGAGCTTGATTGACAGGCGATCTGACCAATCATACCGGCAAATGTAGTTCATTTAGATGTATATTTTACCTTGAATAACATTTAAAACTTCATTCGATGTCCGTTTGCCCATGACAATTAAAAGTAATGGGAACTGGTCAGTCTTGTACGTCCGAATGGTCTGTGCAACAACACTGCCAAAGTGCCTTGTACACATCGTGAGTAGTCTAGAAAGAGAGTGAGAGAAAAGAGAGAAAGAGAGAGAGTCAGTAATTTAAGTGGACAGTGGAGAGACAGCCAGTGAAACTCCCCTGAACAATCACTGAGCTTAATAAGAGTACACAGCTCATCATATTAACAGACTTTAAAACCAATTCTGCTCTCTGCTCAAAAGAGAGGGTCCTTCTCCAAACACTCCCCCGGTCTGAATTAGTATTCAGCTCCCGCCGCACAGAATTTGATAGGGCAGAGAGGATTTCTTATTCCATTACAAAGACAGAACTTTAGCTGCAGTTTAATAAAAGTTAAACAGAAAAAAAGACAAAAAGTTGCACTGCATGTGTTTCTGAATATTTATTTAAACAGATTGTATAATGATAAAAAAACCACAAACATGACAGGTATAATTAAAATAGGCAAATTCCTTCAGCGCACATTTCAGTGCAATATTTTACAGATTTTGTAAACCGTGTATACAATATAATTGTGTTTAATTAAGCTGAGATATATCACTATAAATTCTTAATTCATTTGCAACAAAACTTTATAGTTTAAAAATTACTCTTACAAACATTTTCTTTTTTTGAGCTAGTCCTTTTAATTAATCCTTCCAAACTCAATTGCATAGTTTAGACATAACTGAATTAAAATCGAATAAATCTGACATAGAGATGGAATCACAGAGCCGGTGAATCAAAATTGAATTGAAATATGTATTGATACCAAATCCTAGGGAGTAAATATCCCCATTTTACATTTTTTGAGTACATTTTAATTTCTCCCCCCAAAAATGTTTTTCAGTGAACAGAAAATTAATCAAAACTTGTCGTTTCACTTTCCAGCTAAGGACCAAATGTGTGAACTACATAAAGTGCAAAATATCTCCTCTGCGTTTCCTCTGGCACCCTCACTATGCCAGGCTCCCTTTTTGCGTCCGTTCACATCACATTCCCTTCACAGCCAAACAGATTACAGCCATTAATTGCCACGAGGAGCAAACCGTCAAGACACTTCCAGCAGAAACCCATAACCGTGTCAGAGTTATTCAAGCGCTCTGACTGAGGGAAGCAGAAATTTCACAGCCTAATGAAACAGATACAAATCAAAAATAACGTTTTTAACGGAACTTATTAATTGAGCCGGGAAACCGAGGAGCTTATTAATTGAGAACTTATTAATTGAGCCGGGAAACCGGCCTAATAGCAGAAGGAGACTGAACGAAACACTTTGAGTCTTGCAGAAGTATTCTCACACTGAGACAATGGCAAGGACTATGACAATTATGTTGCTTTTCGTGATTAATAATTATTTAAAGCAACCCACGCAGGGGTGCGGACAGAAAAGAGAATGCTGGGACGAGGCAAGAAATGTCATGACTTATCAAATCATCGAGTCAATGTGCCGCAGGGCGACAGTAGCCTGTGTTTTTTTCCCACCAAACCACAGACACAAACATTAACACATGCAGGTGAAGAAAGATGACTAATTAGCTCAACTCAAGGAAGCGTGGACAGACCCGTCATGACAGGTAACAAAAACATTAATAGCTAGTGTTTTTAATTAGGCAGGAAGTTAATATCCTCTTGAAAGTTGCCACAGAGCATACAGAGATCCATTATTAGGAATAACCTTTCAGATATGCCACTTAAAAACATTATTCACTACTTTTCAATTAATTTGAACAGATGGACACTTCTTGTTTCAGCTCTTTGTAAATGCATTTGTTTGCAAACCTAGCATTGATTTAAACAATTGCATACTGCAGGCAGACATGACACACCAAACTCGTATCCTGCCAGCTTTGTGTCGACTTCACAAGCACAGGCCACCGCAAGCTAACATTACACAGCCAGTGAATTGTGCTTTTTCTTCCATGGTTTGTCTGAAGCCCAGACAAACACACAGAAGCAGCCGGAGTGTCTATTCTTACCACTGTGTGATACGCCGACTCATATGAGGCAGACAATGAGTGGTCATCTGCCCCAACATGCCCCTTTTTGTGGCCTAAAAATATGACTTTGAAGCACCTCTTTGCTAATCAGTCTCTGGTGTAGTGAATTACAAGTAGTGTGCACTGCATAATTTTTGGAAGAACTGAGTTTATGAAGTGCCATATTAGATTTTGCCCAAATGAAGCAACTTAGCAGGCAGAATAATTAAGTTGACTATTTTTGCTTCGGGTGTGCGGCAATGATGCCTTAAAATGCTCATTTTTTATCTCACCTCATCTTTGATGTCTTCTTGCTGCTGTGCTGAGAAGATCTCCATGGCTCCCATGAGTCTCATCATAAGCTCATCCACTGTTGTGTTGCCTTCATCACACATACAGAAAATAAACAACAATCAGACTGTAGCAGACTTATCTAATTTTGAAGTTTTTCATACTTTTACTACGCATTTCAAAATGTTTCAGTTATGAACGCAAACTAATGCCAAAAATAAATACAACTTGAAATATAATACAAATACAAAAACATATAATTTGTTGTGAGATTTAATAATTAATTAAATTATATTTATGTTTTATTAACAATCTAATTATGTATATTATTATTTATTTAAATATGTAATAATTATTTAATTTAGTTAAATATTGTTAAGTAATATTATTTAATTTAATATTATATATATATATACATATATACAAACACACACATAATATATAATTAAATAATATATATATAATAAAATAATTAAATTTTGTTCAATATTGTTAAATAATATTATTTAATTTAATATTTATATATATAATACGCTAATTATGTCTCTATTTATTTCGTGAGTAGTCTAGAAAGAGAGTGAGAGAAAAGAGAGAAAGAGAGAGAGTCAGTAATTTAAGTGGACAGTGGAGAGACAGCCAGTGAAACTCCCCTGAACAATCACTGAGCTTAATAAGAGTACACAGCTCATCATATTAACAGACTTTAAAACCAATTCTGCTCTCTGCTCAAAAGAGAGGGTCCTTCTCCAAACACTCCCCCGGTCTGAATTAGTATTCAGCTCCCGCCGCACAGAATTTGATAGGGCAGAGAGGATTTCTTATTCCATTACAAAGACAGAACTTTAAATTAACGTTTCGCTGAAGGAAAAGGGTAGCAGGCAGACTCAGAGAGCTCGCAGTAAATGTCATAATATTAATGAATTGCTATAGAGCGAATGCAAATATAGATTAGCTTCTCTCTTCTTTTAATAACATCGGCTTTAATAACTGGAAAGTAAAATAGAGAAGAGATGGAACACACTAGAGTGAGGGGCCATGACCAGTGTGGGAGGGAAGAAAAGAAAAAATTGGAGATTTTTTCAAACCAAATTTCACCGTTATCAGAGAACTATATATATAGTTGCATCAGCTATATATATAGGCAAAAGTTGCATCAGAGATGAGTGAGCACTTTTTGGACTCTAGGTATATTCACTGGCATACTACTTTTAATTTATGAAATAGTATTTTTAGTATGTATACTCTGTGGAGGAGTTATTCAGAATGCACTACATGGAATAATGTATTTCCAATTAAATGCACTCCACCATTTCCAATGTGATGAATAAAGCAGCAGCAATGTCATCCGTAATCTCATCCTTGACTCATTACTTGCAATTACTAGAGTTAGTTAAGTTAAAGTTGAAACACAACATGGTTATTTTGCAGTTTTATGCAAATAATATTGTTACAATGTAGCATACTGCAATTTAAAACTCCCTATATTTCATATACCATTAAAAATAGTATGTAGCAAGCATTATGACCAAGAGTGAAAAAAGTTAAATATACACTAATAATAAATATACACTACTGTGGGGTTATTGGGGTTAGTTAGAAAGAAATGAATACTTTGATTCAGCAAGGATACATTCAATTAATCAAACGTGACAGTTAAGACATTTATAATTTTATATTCAGTATAAGAATTCTAAAAATGTATCACACTTTCCACAAAAATATTAAGCAGCACAACTGTTTTCAACATTGATAATAATAAAAAATGTTACTTAAGCACCAAAGCAGTGTATTGATTGAATGATTTCTGAAGGATCATGTGACACTGAAGACTGGAGTAATGACTGCTGAAAATTCTACCTCTGGAACCCTATTGCTGTGCTCATTTAATAAACTTAGCGTACTAAATATAGAGTGCTACACGGTTAACAGGACAGCGGGCAATCTATCTTCTGTGTAACTTGTAGTGCAGTATTACAGATGACTAGATTCCACAAAGCTGTTTCATTGGCAAAAAAAATTAAACATCATACAAATAACACTTGTGCTTCCAGAGGTCCCATCAGGCATTGCAGCTGGCAGTTCACTGTCACATCAGTGATGCATAAAGAAATCTTGAAGAATGTTAAGAGTTTTCAAAGGACCTCAGGGGAGTTATTTTTGATTTTGTAGTTAGTAACACCAGGTGTTTCAAGCGTCTCATCATGAACGGCTTTGTAATTGGAGTGACATGCTCTCGTCTCCTCCTCATCCCTCACTCAAGTCACACACTCTTGAGTGTGTGAACCATAATATTTCCCCATTGCCTGGACCGACAGAGGTGTGGCACAGTATCAGACCATCTGCTGGGGCCACAGTGCGTGCACTGCTCTATGACTGTTTCCCTGAGAAAACAGTTTCTCAACACAATGATCATGATACTCAAACTATGCACTGATTTTCAGTGACACAACTGCACAGCAACAACAAACAACAAAATTCAAAGACTTTTCCTGGAGTTTTTAAATACTTGTATTAATTTACATCATATGAAAACATTGTCTTCACTTTAAGCCTCTCCGATTTATTTTTTTACTTTTCATCATCCACAAGGCAAAACTTTGTTAGTCTGATTGATTAGAAAGGCAACAGCCTACCAGTCCTCAACAAGTCACATGATTTGAAGTATCATTTATGCCTGTGGCAAAACAGGAAATGTTACACCCCAAACTTTTATACTTTGGATGAGGGATTTTGAAAACACTAAGCACATAGCTAGAAACATAGCCTTGTGGACATCTCCAGCGCTATGGGCGACCAAGTTTGAGTGTTTATTTCCTGATCCCACTCTCCTATTGTTTCCTGTCTCTTCTCAAATGTTCTTTTAAAATTAGGCCAAAAAAAAAAAAATAGATCAATAGTAACAATAACGCCTTATACTATTTAATGGTGTGAAATTTTGGCTTGAGAACTGATTTGATTCACAGGTTTTTGATTTAAAAAAAGTAAATTTTGTTCAATCATAACGATTCAGTTTGATTCAATAAAAAATTAGATTTGATTAAACAACAATTCCACTTAGTATTTTTTAGGGATGCACCGACACCGATACCGATACTGAGCTCCTGTACACGTACTCGTTAAAATGGCCCGATACCAAACACCGATACCACACAGCATGTGATAAGTGCCATATTCAGACAAAGAAACACTGACAACAGACAGCAGAATGGAGTTATTAGAGATTAAAGATACTAGTGGGTGTAGGACACTATAGTTCATTTATGTAATTTATAATTGAATTAATTATAATAATTTATGCATTTAGCAGACACTTTTATCCAAAGCGACTTACAGTGTATTCTTTTTTGCCAGTATGTGTATTATGTAAAGTGAGGATAGCAAAATAAACTAAACTGTGATATATTATACCCAAAAATTCTTCATACAGTGGACTAC
>NW_015536549.1:1961985-1962189 GCF_001515605.1 Sinocyclocheilus anshuiensis
ATTGAAGTTCAGGTTTGCATGAACCTGGTTGACAGCATGCCCAGGAGACTATATGCTGTCATTAAGGCTAAGGGTCACCTGACAAAGTATTGATAGTTGTGTAAATATTGACTGAATAATTTTTGGTTTATTGTAATCCATTACATACCTTTCTATCAAAGTTATCTGACATTATCAAGCTGAATTTGTTCTGACACAGTTTAA
>NW_015536549.1:1962458-1964633 GCF_001515605.1 Sinocyclocheilus anshuiensis
ATGAAAATATCACAGTTAGGAGATTTATAGCGAGTGGTTCCCTGCATTTTTACAGCAAATCGCGTGATTACAGTACTGAGCCGCTGCAATAGAGCAGCTCTAATGCTATTAAATTAAATATGATGTAGGCTACCATAGAGAGAGAAAAAAATTAACAGTGAAAGATACAGTGAAACCAAACATGATTCAGAGACCAGATATAATTTTTGATATTTTTTTACTAGTGGGTGCAGGACACTATAGTTCATTTATGTGAGGATAGCAAAATAAAGTAAACTGTGACAAATCATACCCAAAAATTCTTCATACAGTGGATTACCAGTAAAATTGATACAAATTTGGGTCTAAAATTATTCAGACCGAGTCTGGGAAAAAACATTGAAGTTGAGGTTTGCATGAAGCTGGATGACAGCATACAGCATGCCCTACAGGCTGTCATTAAGGCTAAGGGTTGCCCGACTAAGTATTGATAGTTGTGTAAATACTAAATACTGTCTGAATAATTTTTGGTTTAACATTATCAAGCTGAATTTGTTCTGACACAGTTTAACTCTGAGTTCTTGTCATATTTTATTACCATTTTCTAAACTATAGCGAATAATGTGTCATACAGTTTAACCCTGAGTTCTTGTCATATTCTATTACCATTTTCTAAACTATAGCGAATAAACTGTGATAATGTAAGAAATGTTGAAGGTGTCTGAAACTGAATACATACTATCTATTTGATAAATGAAGTTAACCAACTAACATTATACATACTCTTTTGGTTTCTGTGGTTTCTGTTTAAAAAATGTACAAATGCAATGAAAATATCGGGATCGGTGCTCGGTATCGGCAAGTACCAAAAATAAAAGTATCGGTATCGGGCGAGTACTGGAAAAAGTGGTATCGGTGCATCCCTTGTTTAAATGTAATCATATTACACAATATGCAAATTATTTAATTGAATTAATCACAATTAATCACATAAGAATTTCATGAGACCCCCCAAATGAAGATAAATGAAAGATATTACATTACATTATATTATTAAATTAGTCAACAGTCTGCTTCCATCATCAAATTAAACCTAAAAAGTAGTCATAAAACACTTGGGTGAGAAGGTAAATGTATTTGTTTAGACATAGAAACTTCAAGAATTTTAAATGATAAATAAATACAGTAAATAAATAATCCCAGAATTGAATGTCTCTACAGTATGAAACTGCATTACAAATGAAGCTTGCTAAAATAGTACACTGCTCTATATTTATGGCCATGACAGTACAGCATGTCACTGTTTTCTGGAAATACAGTAAAATAATGAAAGAAATTACAGAGATAAAAGATGTTGTGAAAAACTTTTAAAAAAGGTGTCATGTAACCCCGCATTCTGTTCCATGCTTGAATATCCCTGGTATTTAGTGAGCTGCTTGGTTGACATTTGGTATTACCATGCGCAAAAGCCTCCTTTAAATAAGGGTGAGAACCTATTTGCATATATAGCTTGTTGTGCAGTTATTATTAGTATCCCACAATATACCTATAAATCACACACAATTTGTTAGATTGATTCAGTAAATTAGTACCCTTCATTTGGGACCTTAGTAAATCAGGCTATATCTCTCTAAAAAAAAAACATGTTGTTTTTCCTTATAATTGGTGGTGTGTAAGCTATATATACACATATGAGGAGGAAGGCTGAGATAAACACATGCCTCATTAGGGCTGTCCATGTTTCAGAGGGACTGGCAACTAGATGTCACATTTCCCTTCAGCATATTGTTCCAAAAGAGCCTGTTCTGCCTGCTGGTATTAAATTAGGAGCACATTAAATTGAGAATAGTCATCATTTGGAGATGAAATGTTGACCTAGCCTGGAGCTAAAGGGACAGCAATGAGGAACAGGAGACCTTCAGTGTGCATTTAAGTTTCATTGACATGCAAGATTAAGTACTTTGCCAACTCTGAGCAAGGCTCGAAACAGCATGAGATAAAGCCAGGGCTGTGAGGGTTACCTGCACAGCTATCTCGTACCAGCTGGCATCAGTTACATGAGCACACAGCTGGTGTCAGAGGGCATTCGACAGATTTCCAGGAACACTTATCACATTATCGCTAATTATGTCAATCAGCTCTACAGCCACAGACAGAAACTGAATGATTGCATCAAGAATAGCATTCGTGCATGTG
>NW_015536549.1:1980169-1984280 GCF_001515605.1 Sinocyclocheilus anshuiensis
TGAAAAGGGGCTGTTAAAATGTATTTGTCTTTGAATCACGCAAAAGATTTGTTCAATAATGCTGATTCATCCAGTAATGAAACAAGTACATCTTGAGTGAGTCATTGAATCGTTTATTCTTAAATTACATGTGATTTTGTTTAGTTGTCTAGTATTTGTTTTCTTCAGATTCATGAGAGAACCACAACTTCCATTGGGAAAAAAAAAAAAAACTCAATTTATCCAGAATCATGCAGTTCTTTTTTGCACACAAACAGCTCTTAAAGAGTCCAGTTTTTATGTTGCCTGTTAATTTTTGTTTATGGTATTCAGCTCCAATAAATGGTTTGCAAAAAAGAGTCACAGGATAAATGTGGCTGCGTTTACACTTGGCATTAACATGCGATCACCGTGATCTGATAAAGCAGATCGGATCATCAGTCAATCAGGACACAGCGCGTTTTACACTTGGCAACATCAGCTGACTTCTCGATCTGGATAACCGATCGGATCTGTATTTCCCGCGCAATATTTAAATAAGTCTGCGGTGCAAAGTCGACCTGAAGTGGTGGGTTTTCTTTTGAAAACTATTTTCAGTCACGGGACATTTTACAAATAAAAATAAATGTAGGAGTCTCACTAGCGTTCAGTTTTTCCGACAGATCGGGAGAGAGGGGGCGGAGTTTTGGGTGATGTCGACCTGCGAATGCAGACACGATGGCTGGATTGCGTTTAAATTACACTGAGATCTGATCACAATGCGTCCTCGACTACCTCTGGACCAGGACACGCTGATCGGATAACGAAGCGCATTTACACTTGTCTTTTCAATGTGTATGTGAACAACATCCGGATACAGGTCGCATGTTAATGCCAAGTGTAAACGCAGCCTGTTTGATATCATTATTTCATCACATTGGAACCAAAACTGGGAATCGAAAAGAATCGGAATTGGAATCGGAATTGGTAAAATTCAAACGTTACCCAGCCCTAGTGTTTTCTTCAACTAACGTCAAAGCCTTTGATGCTGACATGGCATTAAATAAATATATACTACTACTCAACTAACGTCAAAGGTTGGTTTGTGAGGCCAAAAAAATAATAAAAAGTTCCTTTTGTTAAGTTATGCCTTTTCAATTAACTTACAACACTCTCCCAAACTCTTATGTCAGCTTGTTCTGTTGAATTAACATCTGTTCCTCCACTAGCTTAGCAAAGACTAGATTCCTCATGGCCTTATCACTCTCAAGTGAGTATTCAAAACAAAAGATGACTCAGTTCAGCATGTAAACATGTTTCAGCCCTGGAACGGCTGCAGTGGTATTCCACATGAATGATCATATATCTTACACATTCATGGAATTAATGCTGAAACTGAGCTCAGAGGGTTGAGGATGTCATGCTCTTCTGACAAAAAAATATTGTGCTTAATAAACTTGGAGAGGTTTAAGCCAAAAAAGGAGAAGAACATTCAACATTAAAGATCGGAGAAGGAGATGGCCGTGTAAACACAGTCCTGCACGTAATTTAGTTTGATGGTTAACTGTGCTCTCAGTGTCACATCAGAGCTGCAATATGCAGAAGATGCAAGTCTTAAACATATGACATTTTGTTGTGTGTGTATAGCATTTTTTAAAAACATATTTGGAAAACGTTCTGAACCTAGTGGGCTGCTTGACTGCATACTTCCTACATATTCATCAAAGTTGCATGACATTTAGGATGCTGCCTTTTCGACATCGAAATAGTACTAAAGTTGTAGCTGGTGCATACAGATTAATAAACATTGAAAATGTATGAATTTGTAAGCTGTGTGAACAAAGTCTTCAGACTAAGTTAAACTACCCTAACTCTGTCCCATTCTTTAGTTATGCATAGTAAGAGTTAATATAATTGTACTTTAACTTGGGCCTCAAATATTAGGCATTCTATGTAGGCCTATTGAAAGATGGGTTGTTATCAGCCTGAACACTCTGTTGTTTCATGTTTCATAATTCTCTCTCTCTCTCTCTCTCTGCAGACACGAGGGCTGGATTGCGTTTACATTACACTGAGATCCGAACACAATGCGTCCTCGACTACCTCTGGACCAGGACACGCTGATCGGATAACATTCCGATCAGAAGCGCGTTTACACTTGTCTTTTCAATGTTATTGTGGACAACATCCGGATACAGGTCGCATGTTAATGTGTAAGCGCAAGTGTAAACGCAGCCTTACGGGGCAGAAAAAGGAAAATAATAAAAAAGACTTAAAAAAAACTTTCTTCAGACTTTTTGCTGCAGCAAAAGAAACTGATGCTACTATTGAAAAAAAAACAACTAATTATTAAATTGCAATTACTTTGATTTACAGCATTGTCAATAAATCAGCCATATGAATCATCAGGATTTGATAGATTGCAAAAAAAAAACTACAAAAAACTTTGTATCTGCTAGAATGCACTGTCAAATTGTGGCCTGCAGCTTTTTCTTACTTGTACCAGTAACAAAGAGCACCTGTAGCACCTGTGGGTGCTAATTACATTCACTCTAATTACATTTGGGCTCTGGATTAATGCACAACTATGCTAAGAGTTTATGTGATCGGTGTCAGCGATTAGCGATTCACAGGCTTCATTCACAGATTTAGCTTTGAAAAACACTGCCAGTCACCATCCACAATCACCTATCAGTCAGGCCTGGCTCGGGAGCGTGAGAATGAGGTGTGTATGTGTGTATGAGTATGTCAGCGTATAAGGATGTGGGATTGTGTGTGTGTGTGTCTCTCTCTCTCTGTTCGCATTATGAATAGCCCCAGATGTTGCCCGCCTTTAATCTGTGGTAGAAAGACTCAGCTGGGGCAAAAAGCAGAAGGGGAGGGAGAGGGGTATAGAGGCAAGGCTGGACTGAAGGAGCCCCTGCAGAAGCAGGTCACTAGCTGATCTTTCTCTCCCTGTCCACTCCGGAGGGAGGCCTTTAGGGTGAAGCCTACTGGAAGGAAAAGTAGAGGGCTGCTCAGAAGCAAAGCCTGCTGGGACCAATCAAGAATCCATCTGCTGCCTGACCAGCTTCTCCCTTTTTCTCTCTCTGTTCGTTTCCTTTTCTGGCCTTCCATCTTCATTTTGCTCGCTCCGTTTCCACCTGAAACGATCTGGGATATAGCTTCGTAAAGTTTACTCCGTGTCTTGGAAACAAAGCACATTTTAAACAGGAGAATATATTATTTTTGCAATCTTAATACTATTTTGGGTGTATGTTTCTTTTGCTTCCAAAGGACAAAAGTTTCATTTGACCAAAGACAAAGTGTAAAACCACCATAAATGCCATCCTGAAATGAAGACATTCTGAGGAGAGTGCTCTATGATGGCTGTGTGTCTAACTGACCCTTTAACGGGGCAGATTAGTGCAGACTGCCCTACCGGGGCCTCAGTGAGCAAACACAACATCTTTTGTTAAAGCCCTCTATGAGGAGAGAGTCAGAAGAGGAGAGAGGGGGAAGGAAGGAATGCTTCTCATTAAGAGATCATCCATTTTGAGTGTGAAAATGCTTCCGATCGCTACTGTTCTGGATGGTTTGACTGCCATTGTGAGTGCATGCGATGAGAGAGATGAAAGGAAGGAATATGTTAAATAGTGTTACCTGGCTTTATTAGCTTCTTTAGTAACGTCCCAGGCCCATGTGATGAAGTTCTGGCTGAGATATGACACTATGGAGTCTGCACACATCATCTGAGAGCAGAACACGTTACTGAGGACACTCTCGTCATTGTGGAGGTAGATGGCCAGCAGTTTTCTCTGAGTGACAAAAGCACAACATATACAAACAGTTAGGTATAGGTCTCATATGAATTAAGATTCTTGATCTGATTAAGATTCATCTTTATGCTTGTGGTTCCTTGACAATTCATTTAATAATGATGTTTTAGTACTTTTGAAGAAGAAAAATGTGGAAATCAGAAAAACAACTGTTGCCCTCAAGAGTCTGTAGCCAAATAATGAAATAATTTTTTGGAAATTTAATTTGTTTTATCTGTTCTGAAATGGTTTCAAATAGGCGCTAATGGTCACACAAGGTATTCCCACCCCAACATCTAATTTGCTGAAAAAAGACATGAAAATGGAAAAATATAAAAATATTATAAAAAAAATAA
>NW_015536549.1:1984546-2020839 GCF_001515605.1 Sinocyclocheilus anshuiensis
ATTATTTAAATGTTTTAAACTTATATAAATATATTTGTATTATATATGTGTTACTGGTGTAAGTGGTATTTAATTTACATACATCTTGCAGAATTTGCAAAATGTTATTAATTTTAACAAAATAATATGGATGGATGTAAACTTTTGACGACAACTGTATAAAAATTATATATGTATAAATATATAAAATAACATAAGCTGGATAAAACAAAATGTATGAACTGAATCATTCAATATGAGATTCAATATTGGTGCAATGCAATAGCAGACTAACATTGCAGGAAACACTGTCAATAGTATTTTAGCATGGTATTCAATTCGCATACAATGTTATGCATACTTGAGAACTGTTAAAGAAAAAAATGTCCAACCCTTCAAATAGCTGCACTGAATTTAAAGAGAGACATTCACCCATTTATCAACTATTGCCCACACAGAGGTCATTCCATCCCCACATCTAATTTGCAGAAAAAAAGCATGAAAACTGAAGCCTCAATGGCCATTTCCACTACCTATGAAGCCAGAACCCATCTAATCCCGGCTCACTGATCCACCCTTATTTCATGATTCACCATCAGGCTTTCTGAGAGCTTTAAGGCCACTAATGCTTCACCAGGGTCCACAAGAAGAAAAAGACAGCGAGTGCCCTCCCTGCAAACCCTGAGCAAAACAAACATCCAAACCAAATCAAACTGATGTTGGCTAAATCAAACTTTCCCTGAAAAACAAAAACCGAACAAATCACTTTATTTGTTTTGCATCAAATGCCAGTGCCCTCCTTCCATCGTCGCAGGTTAGCACAGGAAGGCACTGCTGATGTCTACGCACGTCTAAATCCACAGATATTTACGTCATCAGATGGACGGCGGTCACTCGCATAACCCAACAACTAATTATAAAAAAAAAAAAAAAAAAAAAAAAAAAAAAAAAAAAAAAAAAAAAAAAAAGAAGGACACCAACACAAACATGAAAGGTTTCACCAGACAAGGCAGGGCTATAAAACCCACCGAATTGCAGAACAACTCTGAACGTTTCCTACGGATCTGACCCCCGATGGTTCGTCAAATGCAGCAGGAGGGATTTTTCAACAGTCCAACGGTGGAAAAACAGAAAGCAAAGCGGGGAGAGAAACGAAGGAGGGCGTCAACGGAGGAGAGAAAGTTGGACTCTACGAAGGTGTGTATGGAAGGAGGACTGAAGGAGCGCTGCTGTGTTTGCACAGTGATTAAAGCTCTCGAATGAGCCGCATGGTCCCTGGTGGGAGAGAGCTCAGGACTCTTTCACTAGCCCAATTCAAGGCCCTGAAAAGATTAAACACTCACGCTGGGTAGACAAGCAAATGGGACCTGGAGAGAGGGCAAGATTTTACCCGTCAAAAACTGAAAGGGTGGTGGATGAAAACAGGACATGAACTTTTCCACTCCTCTCTTGTAGTCTGTCCTAAAACTGACATGGCTGTTTCAGTACTGACTGAACGTATTCACTCAAAACGTTTTGACCTTTTGAGGCCTCTAAGATTTCATTGGAGAGGTGGGGAAAAGCTACTCTCGCTAATAACAGTCTTTGGTCAGCTCCCTCGTTTCACGCCCCTCCATTACCCACAGTCACTCCTATCTACTTTCATCCCATTGTTTTCTCCTCCTTTCTTTCCCTCGTTTTTGTGGGGCTTTTCTTAGCCTGCAGAAATCAGTGCTCAGTCCAAATTACTGGGTCTGTTCTGGGGAAGAAACTGACCCAAAAGCTCTTTCCATCACCTCGAGTCATCCCCCCACCTGCTCGGGACGAGAATCCTGAAATGGTGGGGAGGAAAGGGTAGAGATGCGAGAGGAACAGGGAAGGAGAGGACAGAGTGAGGGAGGTGGGTAGAAGGAGAAAGAAAGCTGATCTGTCCTGTGAGTGGGACAGTACTAGCTTTCACACAGTTGTCTGAAAGTGAGGAATTCCCAGGCTAACTTTGGACATGTGAGTCAGTGTTGCAGCAACAGGACCAAAAAACATGTTTATCTACTAAGTGAAGGCCTATTCACACCAAGCATGACTTTTTGGCATGAAAAACACAGGTGACGTGATTTTAAAATGAAACAATGTATCTTTTTGTACTCCTTTACACTAATTAGTTATTATTTATTCAGATATAAGTAATTAAAAAACAAATCAGATATAGAAATTTGGAGGATGGAAATTTAATATGCAAAATGTTTAAATTTTTTTTTTTTTACTTTGTGTCATTTAGTTGCATCAAACTTGATGTGAACAGGCCTTGAGATTGAATTTACCTAATCAAGGGCTCAAGACATGCTAACCACCTTGTACAAAGCATTTGCATTTAGTAAAATTGTCTTCCAAATGCACAAATAATGGATCGAAATGTAGTATTACAATGTGCACTAACACGGCAAAGTTTCCAGCATTAATGTGACTATACTAAACTGAATTGAAACGCTATGCAGAACAAATCACAGCTAATCAAAACATATTCAATGTTTAAAGTCAGCATGAAATAAAAATGTAAAAAATGACTCTATTTTCTAAACAAATCTTTTTGATCTTTTTGTGAATGATTCATCCAAACATTTCATTTTTTGGAGCTTGTAATTTCCAATCAACAACCAAAGGACAGGACCAAGTCACCTGCTCTACAATTTTTCTTTTCCAATAATCTACTTCACTTGGATGTACATCACAATACAGTCTGTTGCTACTTCCATTACATTGTGACTTTAATAATGCGCTATCAATAGGGATTCTGGACCAATGAGATTTCACTGTGGGCGGAGCTACTAGTGCAATACTACAGAAGCAGAAATATACAGCGAGGGGCAAAATGTCCTGGTAATGATATTAACATCACGTTATATCTTATGATGTAAGAAACAGCCAGTTTTTGTCTAATGCTATTTACAGGACTCCTGGAGTCTGGTCACACTTCTACTGACTGAAAAAAAAAAATCTTGATTTTTGAAATTATTTCAAGACATTCTGTTGGTGGTTCCACCTTCCCCACCGTGAGAGAAATGCTAGTTACACAGACGATCATACTTCTCTTGTTAAAGATATTGTGAAAGGATGTTTTTAATTACAGGCGATGTGTATGTGCTGGAGGAGGGAGAGACGTTGAAAGTGAACATTCTCTTTTGCCTGTAGGAAAGCAAACAATGGGAAATGAGGAGTTCATATTACTGCTCTCTCTTGACCTGTAGTGGAGTGGTTTAACAGATGGCACTTACAATACTATGAGAGATTCTCCCACAAAACGAAACAATAATCTAGTAATAATAATATTTTGTTGCATAATTAGAGTTTAGCTTTAAGAGCTGCCTGTATGTAATACAAATCTTAAAGCGCCTGTCAAACCAGTTATTACAATTCTGTCATTATTTCTGTCATACGACACTCCAAAACCCACATTACTGTCTTTCTTCCAGAGGACAAAAAAAGTTTTGAAAAGGATGCAAAAGCTTCTCTAATGAATGTGCCAAAAAGAAGAAAAGAAATTCACCTTTTGTGTTCCATGGAATAAAAAGTCATATAGGTTTAGAATAACATGAAGGTGATTAAATAATAACAATTTAAATTTTTGTGTGAACTATTCCTTTAAACAAGACAAGAATGTCAATGTTGCGTTAGAAGGTAAATTATTGGCACTACTGACAAATCAATAAATTATTTGGATCAATATTTAAAGACAAGAGTCAATTTTCATCAGTTCTCCTGTTAGAACAGCAGTGTCAATAACATGAAGTCCTTCAGGTGTCAGAAATCTCATCTCTCTGTATCTTTTCTCACAAGCCGAAAAATCGCTTCGTCACAGAGGCTCCACTATGAAGCTCATGCATGAAAAACCCATGAAGGGTGCGAAGGAGCTATGAATTTTGATGGCCGTCTTTGTGCGGGTGGCAGAGGAGAGTTAGCATGATTAGCTGGATGTTAAGGGGATTTGTGATGAGGCCTGTGTGCTGATGGGTGGCCTGACTCAAGAGTCTTCTGCTGATCCTCCGGCTAAACTCCAGGGCCTCCAGCATTTTCATTAAGGATGGATTGGGAGCATCTACCACTCCAGAAACACTTCATCACATGTAGTGTTTTACTTAGTGATTAGCCTCTCAGGCCTACGAGAGAGGGGCACAAGTGCCCTCAGAAAAATCCATCCCACACATGCACACGTGCACATGAAACGTTCACAGCCGTGGCTAAACAACCTATACTTAACGAGAAGACCGGGTGACTGAAAGGTGGTGAACACAGTAGCTCAAGCAATGGCCTGAGTAGTTTGAAATGGATTTCTTGAATGCTTCCCTTTTAGAATCCTATTTTATTGGTCTTTGTTTTTGCAATCCTATATGGATGATGTTAGTGTGCAAAAATTGCATCAGTGTTTCCCATTAACAGCCTAGACTTTGGCAGCCTGCCACAATCTAATGAACAGAAAATATTTTTTCACTTCTGATAATAACATGTTTTGCACTATTGCTTTGCAAAGCCTCTGTCAATCAAATCAAAATCATAAGTGGTGTTTTAATTAAATATAGTCTGTTGCACTGCATTTTTGAAGGAGAAGTGTGCACTTTTGCTCACGTGATCAGCTCGTGATCTGATGTTTTAGTTCACAGTGCATGTGCTGTGATTTTAACATGCATTTGGGAATGCAATGGGCACCAGTTATGCATAAGTGTTTTAATTAAATATAGTCTGTTGCACTGCATTTTTGAAGGAGAAGTGTGCACTTTTGCTCACGTGATCAGCTCGCGATCTGATGTTTTAGTTCACAGTGCATGTGCTGTGATTTTAACATGCATTTGGGAATGCAATGGGCACCAGTTATGCATTATTTTCACATTTGCAAAATTTCTAACATATTTGTGGTCATATGATTAAAGCATTTCACTAGATTTGTATTGTAGAAAAGTATTATTATTATATTCTAATTGTTTGGCTTGCACTTTAAAGTCCATCTACAAATCAGTGCAAAGACTTTTACTCTGTTCAATTTGGACACTAAAAATGAGTTGGAGCTCTTAATTTTGAAATCTCAATGTGCACCAGATTGAGGCATTAAACTTCAAAATAAACAAAATTTTCATCCGGGGGTGGCTGCCCCGTGACCCAACTAGACAGACCAAGATCAACCCCCCCCCAATATTCTCTCAAAATCCTGTGGGAAACACATTACTTCATAATTAACTAATACCACAATTTAGTGTTTATCATAAAATACACTAAAAATATTTTCACTTGTCATTTGGGACTTTGCTGTACCAGAACAACATTCCAGGTGACGTTGCTCCATTTTTATAAATTTCTATTCATCTTTCATAATCTTTACTCAAAAGTACTTTTTAATGACGCATACCTTAAATATGTCCTGTTAAATCCTTCCTAAAGATAAATGCTATGGCTCAAGCCTAAAAGGATAACAACTGCGAATGGCATACTAGAGAAGCGCACAAGGATAAAAGAGTAAAAATGTTTGACCCGTGAAGAAAAACACTGACTGTCTGCAAGAGAGGAACACAGAAGGTCATCTCTTCTTCTTACATTAGTTTGTTTTTACTGACACACTGAACCGTCTCCTCGGGGGAGAATGGCGGCCATATAGTGCCTGTGCTGAGGAGAGGAGATCAGCTGGGCTGCAGGCAGGAAGCCATTCCAGCCCGCTCCTCATGCTCAAAAACCCCCTGAACATCTTGCTGCATCCTCCCAGTCTAATAAGACCGTAATCCACACAAGCTGTCAGTTGATACAAGCCTCCTTATGAGGACACAGCAGAAAAACCAGCGCAAAGCTGTTCTAAATAATGCTTCAGCTGTTCAAATGGGAAATGGAAATTTAATGGGGATTTATCATGATGGGGGGGCCAGTTTTGCCAATCAAACTTTTAGCATTGTTTATATACCTGTGCATATGACTCTCAGAAGAAATGTTAGAGCCTGGTAGTGCATGTGCTTATGCACGCGCAACGTAGGTTTCTGGAATCTGGCTTGGGTCATTTCCTGATCCCTATTATTTCCCTATCATTTCCAATACCACCTCCAACTGATAAAATAAAATAATAATAAAAAAATAAAATAAATCATTTGTAATAAAAAAAGTAAATGACTCAATAATGATAGAAATTCTATATTTATTATACATTTATTGATTGGTAAATTACAGAGTTTATACTCACATCTCTGGCTTTGCCGTAAAAGGCCTCTTGAGATGCTGCTTCCAAGGAGCCGATGTAGAACACAGGATGGCAATCGCCATATCTACAAAACATACATGCACACACTAAGCAAATATCACACACAAATAAGCAAATACCAAACATCAGAGTAACTATTTTTCAAACATTAAAAACATCTTATTCAAAACCAGCAGTGCTGAAAAAATGTGTATAAGACACCACATACTGAACTACAAAGAAATGCAGTTTATGTTTGGTTTTCTTTAATGAAATTGAAATACAAATGTTACTTTGTCCAAGGGATCTCACCTTCTAGAAAATTCAGCAGTAAAGTGCAGTAAGGCATCACCCTCATTTTCACTGTTCTCTGGCACTGAGGGAAGATGAAGGAATATATCATTACAGATATCCAGTAAACACCATTCCTTCATGGTCAACCCCAGATGAAACGACACTGTATAACTTACTCATCGGAGACTTTCGACAACTCGAGCTACCCATGCCAAAGATTTCAGATTCATCTACACCAAATTCAGGTGCATCCTCGAAATCATCTCCCTCACTGTCACTGACCATGTGGACATCTGTGCACTGTAACACAGACACAGAGGCAATTTCTTAAAAAACAATTAATTTGACAAACTAGAGATGCGCAATTTATCTGTGATAACACCAATGAATTATAACAGGGATCTAATCCAAAACGTAGCTTGAAAAGGGACTTAAACATTTCTAAACATTACATTAAAAAACTAATCTCTCTCACTCTAAATTGCTTCGGTGTCAACTATGGCATGAATGACTAAATTTGCCAATCCCTAAATTAGGTTTATATATTTAAGATGACAATATCAAACCCCATTTTTAAGTAAAATTTAAATTAATTAAAAAAAAGGAATGTATTAATTTATCAATTATAAACTAAAAAAAAAGAATATTAATAACAGAATTCAGCCATAAAAGGCCTCTTAAAGATTTGTTTCTATGCAAGCTTCTAAAACTACAAAAAAATATTTTCTACTGTATATCACAATGTTAAATCTAATTTCTAATCCTAATTTCACAGAAAGGTATTTGTGTTTATAATCAGGGGGAAAAATTATAATCCTGCCAACAACAATAGCAACAGCTATTAGTGTCAGCCAAAAATGTCTATAATAGTGATCTCCCAATTACAACTCCATAAAAAAAGTATAATATTTCACAAAATAGTTCCCATTTTAATTCTACTTTGGGGACCAAACCTAATATGAACGGTGCAGAGAATGTAATAGTTGCCAATCTGTTGAAAGGTTGCCATCAGACTTGAAACACAGGGGCAAGTCTAGCTGCAGTGTTATGCCTGGCAACTCGACAGCGATCCCTGTGCCCACTACATGTTATTTCATCAATTCAGACTGAGACTGCATTTCTATTCCAACAACGAGTTTCTCATTAAAAATAAAAAATAAATATCATTTATCCATTTTGGCTGAGCAGAGCAGTCTAATAGCGCTTTTCCACTGCATGGTACGGCACGGTACGGTTCACTTTTGGGGGGTTTTCCACTGGATACAGTACCTGGTACTTTTTTCAGTACCACCTCGGTTGAGGTTCTAAGCAAACCGTACCGTTACCAAAATGTGACGTGTAAACTCTGCTGATCACTGATTGGCCGGAGAGAATAGTCACTACCTGCGTCACTGAACTTGCGACACGAGACACAACAGAACCGCTAGATTTAAATCAGCACAGCCAACGAGCGCACCTTTTTTTAACAACCAAAAAATGGCTGTTTCGTTGTCTGTTGAGGAAGTACCAGTGTTGCCAATTTAGCTACTTTGTAGCTAGATTTAGCGACTTCCCCGCCCCTTTTGAGACTTTTTTCAAAAGTTTAGGGACAAACCTCATCTCATCTTGCCCACTGATCTACATTCATCTTTATATAGATCAGTGAATTTGCCATTATGATGTCATCTAGAGACATTTAGCTACCAGTTTTAGCTACTTTCAACTGAAAGCAGTTGGCAACACTGGGAAGTACAGACGTTCCTCTCGTTGATAGCAGAGGAGTGGATCCAGCGAGAGCTTGATGGCGACGTGGAATGAAAAAGTTTTTCAGGAGTTGCGGCCCGCCCACTCTAAACCGGTACTAAACTGCAGTGGAAACACAAACCGAGCCGTGCCGTGCCGAGTCGTACCACGCAGTGGAAAAGCGCCATAATTAAGAATCCCACAAAACATTAGAATTGCCAAAACTGGCACCAAATGCTGACATTCAATATGTTGAAAAACTAAAAACAAAAACAGCAGAAATGAAATATATAAATGAAAAAATTATGAGAAAAACAGAACTTCTTCATGGTTCTCATCTACATACACGACAGCAGATTTGACACTGTTTGTGCACTGTAGTGGTATTGATGTGTGTTCTGCTTTACCTCATCTGTCTGGTCCACCGTGAGCGCAGGGGAAGATCTTCTGCACACAGTCAGGTGGTGGCAGGGATAACTGATTCCACTGGCGGCCAGAGTAATCTGCGCAATTAAAAAATAGCTTTAATAGACATTTTAGCATTGTTTTCACAAACCTTTTTGTTGTATGTTTGAACGAAACCCACCGTTTTTGTTAATGAAGATCATTGCTTGAAGTTATATAAAGTTATCATAGCTAACGTTTATGAAGTTATCACTTTGGGTTAGGAACATCATGAGTGAATTATTCCTTTAAGACAGCTTTTCCTTGTAAAGTTTGCACAGACCACCAATATTCATTGACGCAGGTTTTCTCTGGCTCATGATAGAGGTACTGTCTGTTTGGCACTCTAAAGAGCATCACATGCAGCATACGGTGAGCTGCTGGTGAAGGCCTGAGTACCTCATTAACTCTCAGGCTAGAGTGGAAATGTCAGCAGCACTCCACACTACAGGGACTCATTACAGACCAGCCCCATACACACATATACACACACACACACACACACACACACACACACACACACACACACTCATAACTCCTTGGAGCGAAAGCGCAGAGGTCTATTCTCTCGAGTCTTACCTGACATTACCAATTACACACTATAATCACTGTTTTTACATATTAATTTCCAATACATAAATGACCATAGTGGTCTATACTTTATACCAACTGTAATGATAACATACTTTTATTACTCACAGAAACATATCTCAGCTCTGTCATAGCTTGTCATAACCCTGTCTAAAGTAGCAAAACAGACATATCAGGAGAAACTAAAAAAGAGAGAAAGCGAAAGATGGATAGCTGACTGCAGGGGGCTCTGGTGCACTTTTACTTTCATGTGTTTTTACACACACACACACACACACACACACACACTCATAACTCCTTGGAGCGAAAGCGCAGAGGTCTATTCTCTCGAGTCTTACCTGACATTACCAATTACACACTATAATCACTGTTTTTACATATTAATTTCCAATACATAAATGACCATAGTGGTCTATACTTTATACCAACTGTAATGATAACATACTTTTATTACTCACAGAAACATATCTCAGCTCTGTCATAGCTTGTCATAACCCTGTCTAAAGTAGCAAAACAGACATATCAGGAGAAACTAAAAAAGAGAGAAAGCGAAAGATGGATAGCTGACTGCAGGGGGCTCTGGTGCACTTTTACTTTCATGTGTTTTTAGAGAGATTTTTGTTTTAATTCTAACAATATTTTTACCAGTTTATCACCTACTTAATCAGTTAGGTGGGACTCTTGACACCTAATAACACAATTTACACAACAGGAAATAACAGTCTTCACACGTTAACTACTTGATGTACTTGATAAATTATTATTATTATTAAAAACACATCAAATATTTAAACATAAAAATGACCAGCTATAAAACAAGATAATATGTCTAATCTCTAACTTTACCTAATAAAAAAACTTTCGGGTGCATCTTGATCAGACTATAAATTTAAATGTAATACATTTTTTTTTATAAATAAAAATTATTAAACTTTAAATTAAATATCTGTCATGGCCTAGCCATTAGGAAATATGAGTATGTTGTTGTTAATGCAGGGAAATAAAAATTCAAATGAAGCATGGTACTTAATGAAATGAATTTTTTTGTCTTTTTTCCAAAGAAAAATTCTACAAAAAGAAAGGATAAGTTTAACAAATTTCAGACATACCAAGACTGATGTCATGTCTTAGTATTGATTAACAGACATAACAGATTAAGTGTAAAGAAGCTTTGGTTTAAGCGCCATAATATCCCATAATTCAACTCAGAGAGGATTTCAGAGTGTCAAGTACTTCAACTAGGGTGCAAACTCCCCCAAAACACACATCATACGCTCTCTTTCTTTGTGATGGCCCACACAGAGAGAAGAATCACAGACAGTGTTTCTCTTCTACAAAGACTAATTAAAGACAGACTGCCTGTACAGAGACAATGTACAGTACTGTTGTGTGACACAAACAAAAGCACTGTCCAAACATCAACCATGTTCTTTTTGCAGGAGGATGAGAGTGTCGGAGGCCAGAGAAAATGTAGAACTCACTAGGGAGGAAATCATAGGGAAGAGAGGGGTAAATTGTGCCACTAGTGAAGGTTCCCACAGAGTCATAATTAAGACTTTCATAGCTGTTTTCACCCTCTATCTAACCTAAAATATTGTACCTTTAAAAACTTCTATATGTAAATGACCTATGTTATGCAAACCTCCACATACCACGTTGGATCATCAGTTTGGGGTCAAGTTGCCTAGTACTGAATAGATGTTGATATGCAAATGGTTAGTTTTGCATATTTATAAATATAGTTCACCCAAAAATGTATTTTGTCACCATTTACTCACACTTATGTTGTTTCAAACCTGTATGACTTCTGTGGAACACAAATGAAGACATTTTGATAGTCACTGAGGGACCTCATTGTCTCAGCCCTCAACCCTGGACCCTAATGACTTGCATTAATTAGACAAAAAAAAAAAAAAGACTCTACAAAATAATGTCATGAAGGTTTTTAATGACATGAAATGAGTAAGTTAAGACAGAATTTTCATTTTTGGGTGAACTATCTCTTTAATGTGTTCATAATGAACATGACAATATATTTGTCCAGTATAGTTCTCATAAATAGTCAGGAATGTGAATGTTACAGTACATTTACATATTAAATAACTGTTATCTTAAAACAAACAAGGCAAATCCTGTTTTCCAATATATATCCCATTTAACACTTAAGTAGAGTAGAATTAGGGCACTTAAAGTGGTAAAACCTCCATGTTCTTATGAGTGTATGAGTGTGTCTGGGTGCTTAAGTGTGTGCGTGTTCAGAGCCGCAGGCTAGAGGGGAGAGGTCACCCCCTCATCTTTCCACACCTCCCTCTCCACCTTCAAACAAAGAACAAAATCCTCCTCTTTTGGACCCCTTTCATTAACACTTGCATTAAAGCCCCTAGCACTGAGCACCATGCAAAAGAGGAATTCAATTTCTCTTTCTCTGTTCTTATCTAAGAGGAATTCTCCTTCTCTGTCTACCATCAACTAAACGTATTTATCTGACTAACTTTTTCCTTTTATTTCTCCTCTTGGTTGTTTTCAGCTATTTGTTGTCGTTCTCCATCTCTCAGGCTGTGAAGGAGATAATTACTGCTGACAGCTGCTCTACTCGTCCAAGAGCCCCAAGCTGCACCTTGTGCCTGCCTTCTTTGATAGATAAGGACAAGAGAGTTACAGAGCGCGAAAAAAGCGAGAGAGTGTGGAGTCCAGAAAAGAAAAGAAAAATAAGAAGCCCCACCCCAAACACCTGTTGGACCCTTTCAGGTTGGGGTTTGAAGAGGTGACAGTCTTGATTAAGATCTAGGGTCAAATACAGTGTTTAAAATGCCCAGTGAACCTTTCAGAACTAAGCCCTTCGAAAAAAAAAAAAAAAGCGTGAATGGGCTAGGCAATGTTTTGTTTTCACCTGGTTAAGGAGTAATCTGTAACTGCTACGATTTGCTGGATGTTAGTGGCAGACAACAGCAAATGCTTCTTACAATAATTAAACGTTATAATTCTGTAGTGCAAATCTCAGAGTCAAAACAGTACTACCTTTTTTAAACCTAATAAATAATAATCTAAAATATTATTTTACATACTTTATCTAAAAAAAGTAACTGACAGGTCCAAACATAAACATATTCACCATATAAAAAACAAAAAATGCTGATGAATTTATAATTATACGCATGATATAAACACACACATATACATATATATATATATATATGTGTGTGTGTGTGTGTGTGTGTATATATACACACACACACACACACACACACATACATACACACACCTATAAGGCAACAAAAATCTAAAAAATATAAACTTAAAATAAATATAATAAATTAAATTATAAATAATAATAATAATAATAATAATAATAAAATGTATCATGTTTAATTACAGTTTCCTAAATTAAAACAGTTTCCAAATCCTTCTACCTATCTTGCAGAATGAAAAACTTGGAAAAGTCAAGAAAAATCTTTACTAAAACTGAGATGAATGAAAAATCCCTCCATTTCAAAACCAAATATTACAGATCCATTTCACCTGCATATGAGAGATCACCACTGCCCACTGTTAAATACGACACTGGCAAAGTCAGCAGGGTATTGATCTAAACATGTAAAGCATGATTTATGTCAGACAGCCCCAGTAAGGGACAGGGAGTGGAGATCGACAGCAAGTTGGTGGTTCTGAGGACAGAAGACTGGTAATATAAGAGTTTATATACCTCTCTCTCAGAAGAACTTCACCTGCAGACAGCAATCTCACAAGGGGCTCTGTATGGGCTTAGAGCTGAGCCTCGTCGCTACGGCAACCAGCGGGCCCAATAAGCCGCCTCCGCAGGTCTGTGACGCTGAAAGCCCATAACAGCCGTGGGCCACGGAGACCCTCAGAGAGCAGCAGCAGTAATACATTAGCAAACACCAAGAAACACTGGATAAATGTCAGCAATTAAGGGGGAGAAGACTCTAATAAGGACGTTCCAGAAGTTGTCAATCATTCCCATAGGTGCTCCACGAGGTTGGCAGTGAAATATGAAAAGAGCTCAAAAGAGTTTTGGCTCAGGATGTGTGTGTGTTTGCATGTGTGTGTGAGAAAGGGAACTCAGAGGTGGGAAATGGACCAATTAGGAGCCTAAATTAAGAGAGCAAATAAAATAAACAAGAACATGAGCTATGATTTGAGGCTGGGGCATTTTTAATAATAGTGGCAAGGGAATCAATCGATCTTGAATACAATTTTCTTCCCCTTATTACTATATTTACAAAAGTCATGAAATAAAAATTCACACAAAAAAAACAGTGAGTGACGAACTGGCATTATTTACTTAAATATTCAGAAATCTCCATAATACTATAGAAGGATTCAACAAAAAAAATGTGCTCACAAAATAGTGCAGCCTAAGTTCGGGCAGAAAACATATCGAAGTTTGGGCGGTTAATGCCAAACACAGCCTGCAAACAGCAGTCCTCAAGTGGCCTGCCATATGAAGAAGCTTGTGTCAGCCCCTCAAACACACCACATGCATCCCGACTACACCCACTCAAACAAACAAGGGCTAAAACATGACTATGGTAAACAGCCTCCTTTGAATTTACAGACACTGCATAGGGACGTCAAGACAACCACTAAGATCCACCCACAGATTCAAAAAGGTATGCTGATTTTTACATTGTAATCCCTTTCTCCCTGGAGACAAATTTACAATGCTAATCAATCACGAATCCAGTTAAAATGACCACACTGTTTAAATGTTAACTGGTTAAACAGTTTCACTGTATGAATGGATCAAAATCAAACCATATTTTCTTCATTTGACTCCCTGACAGTAATACAAAACAGGAATAAAGAAGATGCACTGAAAGCCAAGTATACGTTCTAACTTCCCTCTGAAACCTATTAATATATTAAGTTCAATCAATTTCAACAGAACAAGAAAAAAACAAACCTGTCACTAGCTCCTTCAAAACCAATATGCTTAAAAGCTCAGTCGGCGCAATGTAAACTGACTACTGATCAGCTTTCCATTTTTCACCCTTATGAGGTGGAACGGAGCACTGAGAGACTCACCTGTATATGAGCAAGCGAAAGGTAATGAAAGCACAGCGGAGTAGGCATTGACTCAGACTGCTGGTAAATGTATTTCTAAGCCTGGGCTGTCATGTTTATTGGTACAAATCCCGGGAGATGAGGGAAGGTTAATAAGATACGCGCAAAAAACGGCCTGCCTGCCATGCAAGAGCTTTGCGTCTAATGCACGGCTAGGCATTTCAATAAGGGCCGGGGGCCATTATTAAGAATTGTGCTTTAATAATATGTCCCTTCCTAAAAGCCAAGACGAGTTGAGGTGGAAAGCTGTTCTGTGGCTAAGTGCATGACGACCACACATAACCAATCACAGCTTGGGCATTAACGGTTTAATGTGCCTTAAAGATTATTCATGAGTGTTGCCCTCTTCATCAAAAAACAAGATTGTGGGTTGAGGTCTTCAGTGAGTGCACTTCAGCCCTGAAGTGGCCTGATTCAAGTGGGCAGTCTGTGGTGAGAGGGTGTAATTCAGTGACCTTGTGTCTGTTGTTCTTTTCGCAAAAGGACGAAACGATCTCTCCAACCCCCCTTTTAATAATATGAGCTAAATGCAATGGGTGAGATACATGAGTGCACACTGAAAATAAACAATGCAGTTATTGTTAAAGAGCTCTGTGAAACACTGCTCATAAAGCTACTCACAATGGGGTTATAGTCTTTTGTTCTGGTACTCTCAAATACTAAGTAGTCACAGGGTTTTATGCTTTATTTTGTTCTTTAAATAGTGGTAACCAAAACCATCTTAATAGCTTCAGAAATAACCCGGCCAGATACATTTGAATCTTTTGAAAGATGACAATGGAAGGTTTGTTCATCAGGCCACTCCCTTTGAAATCGTACTTGGCCTCAGTTAGGCACCTGACAGCAAATGAAGACACAATGACAAGCATAGAAACACATTATTCTTTCATGGTTAAAACACAAGGGCAATTTCCATGCTTAACTGGTCAATTGCACAATGACTAGGGATAAGTAAAGAAAAAGTTCCCATGGTTATTGTACGGATGATTATTGTAGATGACTAAGCTGGGAGGTGGGGTTCCTCAGGGTTCGGTGTTAGGGCCCTCTCTGATCACTGTGAACAAGTCGTACTGAAAGGCTGGGAGCACAGAACAGGGCGGGAAAGGTCACTGACCCCCCCACTACATGAGCTCTAATGTCCACACAGAGAGGACAAGGGAGAGGAGCTGCTCTGTGACATCTTAATTAGTACCAACATCTTACTTTCACATTGGGTGATGCTTAAACCACTACAGAAAATAAGAAATTATTCTATTCAATTTGTCTAAACTTCTATAAGAAATGTTTTCTTGCACTCCACCTCCTAACTAAGGCACAATTTTTGTCATGTAATTTGTCATTTCACACGAAAAGTAAAGATGCAAAAATAATAGCCAAGCAGAAAATACTTGAAGATAATAAGAGTTATACCGTGCAGGATTTGGGGCCAATGAGATTTTGCTGTGGGTGGGGATAACCGAGTGTCTACCAAAACCAAGTGAACAACAAGAAGACCTTTAGCTGGGCTTTCTATGTGGTCGAGGTAGGTCCAAATCTCAGTTTAATATGGCAAAAAAAGCTTTATTTTATCATATATATAGTTAGGACATGGTGACACTTCTACTATTCTTAATTTACAACTTATTCTTTATATAATAATTATTAAATCTGGGCAGTTTTTAATTAAACTGTAGCAACAGACAGGTGCACTATCGTCACAGGATATAATAAAAAAAAAACTAAGAGAGGAAAAAAACATACCGAGTCATCGGAGGCAGAGGCAGGCCAGCCATCCCACTGTTGATGCCGCACAGGAATGTTTGTCAGGTCTGAAATGTTCCTTTTCACCTGAGATATAAACAGACAAAATGATCAGATAACAGGTACAAGAATACAACACAATCTACAAACACATTCAAGTTTATTTCACAAAAACTACCAAACAACACTTTCTTTAGACACTATTAGAACACAAAGTGTACCTGCTATTATCGCTATTTTCACTTATATTATAGATATAAGTGACTATGACAGGAGGGAGAAAAGGCAAGTGGTGGAAAAGAGCTCCGTGTTCTCAAAATTCCACAGATGCCTGTCCTAATGCCCAATGCCAACAGCCCTTCACTCGAAAAATGGACAGTATTTCCCTTCTGCTATTCACCCCAGTGTAACTGCACTTAATAACATTTAAACAGTTGATGCTGGCCCCTGCTCCTACGCCGCTGTTGGTTTAAAGCCCAACGCCAGGCTGATGTGCGGAGGACAGGGGTGATCAAAGCAGGCGTCGTCCAGACCTGGATGGGCTGCAGATTCTAGTGTATTATCCCCAGAGAATGCACTACCCCGTGGCGCTAGATACAGAGGCAGAGAAAACTAGCCACTGTGGCGGAAAGCCCTCATAGCGCATGGCCAAATCCTACCACCAGCGCACTGAGTGGACATGTATCCTCTGCCAGACTGAGGACTCATGCCCACAGAGGCAGAAACGATAGCCGCGAGATGCTTGTGAAAACAAAAGACATGAAGCAGGGTTGAAAGAGATTTAAGGGTTAGAAATTCATTAACAGATACAATCATGACATTTCTGATGACAGAAATATAACCACTAATAATATGAATACTTATGGATGCAATAATACAGAGGTTCTTAACTCGTGGGTTGTGACCCAAAATATGTCAGGGAACTGATATTGTCTTTGACACGAGGGAAAAAAAACTATGCCAATGCAAATAATGAAAAATACATTTAATAAATAAAAATAAAGGCTTTCCAGACAGACAGGAAAGTTCTTTTAATGTTTTACAGGCATGTAAAGAACCATGGTTAAAGTGAGCTTCCTGACCATTTTGGTCAGGCACAAACTCAATAAAGGGAAACAAATTTGGATATTGACAACATCACCTTAGTCGGCTGAGTCGGAGACTCCACCATGACACACACACACACACACTCTCAAACATCCACAAGCCCACACACTGGGCTGTGCGTTTTTCTTATTGAAGCGAGCAAGGGTCAGCTGGGTTGGCCAGTGTTATTACAGAGTGTAATATCTGTGTTTGACCAGAGGGCTACAGGGATTTGGCCGCCCAGGCCTGACCGTCATGCTGCCGTAAACACCGGCTCTTGGCTGTAATGAACCGTTTAGGGTCAAATGGCACCGTAGCCCAAGAGAAAGTAACGCCATCACCGAGGGCCAGACAGAAGCATTTAGCTGCTATAACAAATCTGATATTTCACCGTTTTACTTCATTGGGTCTTTTTTATGAGCACTGCCCTTCTGTCAATATACCTATACCACTCGGTACTTCAACCAGACTTCATCCCATCTTGACAAACAACTTAAAGGGTTAGGTCACCCAAAAATGAAAATTAGCCCATAAATTACTTACCCTCAAGTCATCCTAGGTGTATATGACTTTCTTCTTTAATACGAATCCAGTCGGAGTTATATAAAAAATTGTCTTTGATCTTTCAAGCTGTTTCATGGCACTCAGCGGGTGTTGCATGCTTCAGTCCAAAATAAGTTAAATAAAAAGCACCCATCCATAAACAAAAAATTTCTCACACGGCTCAGTGGGGTGAACAAAGGCCTTCTGTAGCGAATCGATGCGTTTTTGTAAGAAAAATATCCATATTCAAAACGTAATAATCACTTTAATGTAGCTTGCGCTCACTGTTGTAAAGGGAAGCAGTTCCGGGCGGATGACCTCTGAGGTCAGCGCTGCGCATGCGCCGGTGAGTCTCATGAAAACCAACGTTTGTTAACAGGAGCAAAGGAAGCAAAGTTTCCTTACTTTAGCAAAGGAAAACCAGTCTCCTCTTGGCTTATATCGAAATCCTCCGACATTCTTCTTTACAAATCCTCGTTTTGTACTTCTAATAAGTGACTGTTGTTTTGTTTTGATCTCTCCGCTGCATTTCAGCGTGCATCACTTCTGAGCGGCGCATGCGCAAAGCCGACCTCCATACGTCATCCACCCGGAACTGCTTCCGTGTACAACAGTGAGCGCATTGTGAGTGATTATTACATTTTAAATATGGTTATTTTTCTTACAAAAACGCATCGATTCGCTACAGGAGGACTTTGTTCACCCCCCCGCAGCTGTGTGAGAGACTTTTTTATGTGAATGGCCTTAAAACGCTTGGAAAAACCAAGACCATTTTTTTATATAACTCCAACTGGATTCGTCTGAAAGAAAAAAGTCATATACACCTAGGATGACTTGAGGGTGAGTAATTTATGGGCTAATTTTCATTTTTGGGTGAACTAACCCTTTAAGAGAAGCTATTCACTGTTATTTGACTTCAAAACAGATTTAGCTATATTGGAAGGTAGAGATTTGGAAGTTCTTGGAGAATAAGAAAAGAAAATAGCAAATAAAACCACACTACAAACCTGTCTGTGAAAAAAGGTGGTATAAAAGTTCATTTATCAGAGGTGACTGGTTGGGTGAGGGGCTTTTTCTGCAACTACAGCGAATTTTAATTGACTTAAAAGGAAAAAGCCCCATACTGCTGCAATATTCACAAACACAAGTGTCATTACCTATTCATGAGCTACGAATTCCTCCTCTTAGCAGTCAGGGGTCTGCAAATTAAAGCCAGCATTACCCAACTAAATGAGTAAAAAAAATATACACGGAAAGGATAAACAAACAAATCTACCGAATAACAAGTTTATTTACCACTGATTTCTGAGAGAAAGTAAAGAGAGTTTGAAGATGTTCGGTAAGGGCTGACATTTGTTTTGTCTTGCCCAAACTGCTGCCCATAAGGAACAATGAGGTTCGATTAAACAACGAAGGAAAAGACTCAGTCCTATTAAACCCAGGTCCGCTGGCATTTCATTTTAAATGTCACAGTTTTTAGCATCAGGGAACAGACTTCCACTGTGAAAAGGAGGAGGAAAAAAAGCAGAAAATGTTGACATTATATCAGAAAATGCGGGGAGATCTCACGGATAAAGACATTTCAGCTAACGGGATTATATTCTTAGGGACTGCAACAGCGCCTTTCATTTAAAAAGATTTTCTTTCATTCATATATTCTCCAGTGTGGTTGTCATTTAAGATAAATATTATATATCTCATCCTCAGAACAAACATTTCCATGGTGTCAAAATAACATCCTGCTTAGTAGATGGACTGCACAAAATTTACAAAGATAAAGAATAGTATTTGAGATACAAATAAACTGAAAGGCATCTGTGTATTGCTGCCCCCTTATTGATTGAACCTAAACTGCACAATTCAATTTGAAGATTAATCTAATCTTTATATATAAGAAAAATAGTTTTCCTATCGATTAACAATTTAGAATATTATTTTATTAAATTCAGTAATGTTCTTAATATCTTCATATAAAAGAAAAAGATTAGTCAAAGTGCACAAAAAAATCTTACAAATTAAATTACTTGGACATCAATAAACACATACACTCTCCCAGACAAACATGCGCACGCACACACACGCACATTAATGATCCAATCTTTCTAAATGCCAAGTACTGATAATCCTTGGCTGGAGAGAAATCAAAGAGAAGAAAAGGTTGCTGTTAAACAGTCACAAGCTCTTCAGCACCAGATGCCTTTCATTCACACTCTTTTACTCTCCATCCTTCTTTTCTTCCTCTGCGTTCATCTCTCCAGCTGCGGAGAGAAACACTGTGGGGCCGGCAAAAATCCCTGGGACGAGTCGTCTGGTCACGGACGACTATCGGACGGCCCTATTCTCCCCGCCACTTTCCTGACAAACATTTGCTCTGAGGCTTAAGCGTAGCCCCGAACTCGGGTTTGGGAATGCCAATCAGAAGAGGAGAGCAGGGCCCGGGGCCGAATAGTGGAAGGGTACGTTCCCTGGGAGCCTGGAGGCAGAGCGAGAGCCTTTGGCAAAGACAAACAAGGGCACAGCACTGAGGGACTCTCTTCTCTCTCTCTCTTTTGCTGCTCCTATTGATATGCACATGCAGAAAAGCATCGGCTGGTCTTCAGCAAAGACAAAAGATGAGCAGAAAAAGAATGGCTGGAGAGGAGTCCTCTCCATATGTGGCTGCGAGGGGGTGAATGGGGAAAAGAAGAGAGAGGGGAGATTGTGAGAGCTCTCTGTTGCTGTTTTGTTGCATTTTCACACAGGCCTTCAGTTTTAGGGCCACAACTGTAAAACAAAAACTTTTCTCACTTGTTAGTAACTTTTTCTCAATGAGACGTTTGTGAAGAAACGTGGTGGATCCCGCTGAGCTTTTGTTTCCCGTTCACATGTTTATTTTCTGGCATTTTCAGACACAAAAGGCGAGTGCTTGGACATTAGATAAAAATTTTCCCATCCCAAAAGAGAGAAAATCTTCCCGTGGAGCCAAAGTAACTAATAAACTCTCCAGCTAACTAAACTAACTCTGAGAGAGAGCCATTTAGAAAGTGACATGCAACCAATAAGGTGTTCTCTTACAAAAACAGTTTGTATCGCATTCAATTTGTTTCTCCTTAGAAAACAAATCTCCCTCTCCCCCTCGTTCTCCATCTTAGGAAGAAAGAAACAGAATGCCTGAGGATCAGGCCAGTCGGGGCCACAGCGGCCCGTTTGATTCAGCTTTGTCCAGTCACTCGCTCCCCTACCAAGCCAACAGCTTCGCTTCCTGCTTCTCTTTTCTCTACCCTGCGGGCTCTACTCTGCAGTTGTTGTAATCCCGGCAGAAATACTTAAGGTTCACAGTAGGTGCTCATCAAAACCATCTGCTGAGGGAAAGAGAGCGCTTGCCCATCTCACTTTAATCTCTTCAATTAGCACCATTACAAACCTGTCAAGTAGTCTGATTACTGTAATGGTGACCAGCACCATCAAGGCGGCAGCTTCACCGGGAAAGGGATTGTGGGATTGCGTGGACAAAGCTGAGGCGGGGAAAATCAGTTCTTTAGTTAAAAAAAGAAAGAATTCTGGCTTAAAAGTATGAAGAGTATGAAAAGTATGAACTCCTAAAGGAAGAGTTCACTCAAAAATGAAACATGAGGGTAAGTAAAAAAGGACATAATTTTAATTTTAATGGTATTTTTCCTTTAAGGAGTAAAGTTCTGGCACAATAGTTTCTCACAAAATTCCTTGTGCTTCTCACAGTCGACAAATAAATGCAATATTAAAATGAAACCTTTGGTGCATCAAGCTTATCACACTACAAAAAAAAAGAAAAGAATAAGTCTTTATGTGAAGTGTTGCTTCTCGTGTAAATTAATCTTGTTTTAAGGATCTTTAGAAATTTTTACTGGAAAACAACAACACCTTGTCAAGAAAATCTTGTTATTTCCCAGAAAACAAGTTTTAACATTTTATGCAGTGTTGCTTCTCATGTAAACAGATCTTGTTTCAAGGATTTTTAAAAATTTCAACCGGAAAAATAAGACAACATTCTAAGAATAAAGATAATTTAACAGAAAACTAATTTTAATACATTATGCATTGTTGCTTTTCAAGTAAATGCTCGTTTCAACATTTTTTTTAAATTTAAATGTAATAATAAGAGTTCTTGCGGTGCAGATTTAAAGTAAGAATCTGCACAAGTTAAACAAGTTGTCTCAAGTTAAAAAAAAAAAAAAAGAACATCACAGATGTCTATTTCTTCAAAATGGCACTGCACAGGCCCAACATGACTCCCCCAGCACTGAGGGAGGGGTTCAAGTGGCGCTGTCAGTCCACAGGGAGCTTGTTACACTTGACGTGGTGTGTGCTACCTGCTGTGAATAATTAATGGAACCATTTCCAGAAAACTGTGTGTAGGTTACTGGGGCAGGCCAAGGAGAATGCGAGGGACTCGGGGAGGGGTCGTGTGTGTACAGAATGGAGCGTTTGGGTTTTGAGTCCCACACAAACCAACCTTAAATACAACACAGTGCAGTTAAAAGGAGAATGATGAAAAGAATGGCATCGCACAGGTCTGATGGGAGAGGGAAAGGAGCTGATGAGCCACTGGGGGGTTTGTGCTGCTCCATACTGAGCTCTGGTTATTGCAGACACTGTGATGAGCAGAAAGACGCACAGTAGACAAGAGTCTTCTAGCATATTAAACTCACCTGCTACAAAATACAATGTTTTCAGAAAGAGGAAATAAGCGAACCTCCCACTCCCTCAAGATTTAAAGATTTCCACTTCACAGAACAGGGGAGAGTGGGAAAGTAGCTGTACTCATTTTTACTTAAATTGTACAATAGCCAATGAGAAATATGAGTTAATAAGAGAAATAAGAGGGGGGAAAAAAGACTTCAAAATTATTATATTTCAGAATGTCTGCTGTCATTGGAAATTGGAAAGAAAACATACAATATCCCAAATAAAAATCTGTATCAAGTTGTATAATAAAGGGGAAATATGTGAACAATTTACATTTAAAAATAAAACAAAAAAATTTGAAAATACTGTACTAAATATACTACTCATGTTCCAAAGGCTTATTTTGCTGCACGCTAAATAAAATGTTTAGTATTCAGAATATCTGAATGTTGTACAATATGTACAATATATAGATCTAAATAAAATTAGCTTTGAATAAATTACCTGTCATGCAGGAAAATTTACCCCGAAATGCAAAACAATGTGAATCTCCTAATCACAGGAAACTGCATATGATGAGCCCATTCTAAATGTACTGGTCACATGACAAAAATTGTGTGTAGTTTCACCCAAAACACACAGTTGTGATTAGATATTTTGAGACAGTCCTGAAGTCAGCAGTCCGATGGGCATTCTGAAAAGGAAGAACTTTGACTGGGAGATAATTAGCTTTACCTCAACATAGGCCTTAATCATTGGTACAATCTCCTCCACAAAGAGGACTATTATTTTAGCATGTAATAATTAAATTGACGCCCCACCAAAAAAAAATCAGAGCAGTTTCAGAGAACACGGGCAGAAACGCAGTAGACAGACAGACAGACAGCAGGTGTAGACAGACAGACAGAGGGGCTAGGTGACAGATATGTATGCGGTTGTCTCACCTCCTGGATGGTTTTGCTGGCGGGGAAGTTGAGGCTGTAATCTCTCTGTGCTTCACGGTGGCTAATGACGAGCAGGTAGTTCTGATTTGACAACCCTTGCTGGGCACTGCTAAATGGCAGGAAGGGCAGAAGGGGGAAAAAGAGAGAGAGGAGCATTAGAGTTCAGCAGTGGACATGTTAGGGCTCGTCTACGTCTCCACAGGGTCTCTGGGCTCCGACAAGCCTGTGCCACCCCACTGCTCTGCTTGGGTAGTGGGAGGCCAGGGCAGAGCCAAGGGCCACAGCATGGGCGCACACCAGCACCAAGGCCATCTGGAGGTATCGACTGGGGCTAAGAGGTATAAACGTCACACAAAAGGACAAGAGGGCTTGTGTTGCTCGTCCGCTCCACAGTCACCCTCGGAGCCCTGACCTCAGAGCGGGTTTGAGATTCATGGGAGCCTTGGTGCTGAGCTGTAGGAGAGAAGGCCTCATCTGATGACAAACGATGGGGGTTAAGTAGCGCTTTGAGCAAATGCTCCGTCTGTGTGTGTGAATATGAATCAACAGCTTAGAGGCGAGCCTGCCGGCTAATCAGGGTTCGAATGAAAGCAGTCAGGAAGAGGAGAGTCTGGGAATTAATATGTAACGCACACATTAATTATGCAACCAGCGCCTTAATCTGAGGAGCTTTGGACAAGCTTATGTTAACAGAGGACCAAATTTACTGTAATGGCAGCTTATTTACATTGACTAAAACTGCGAAATCAATATGTAAATGTAATGTTTGTTGTAGCTAGCGATGAAGATTGAAACGGTGGCCTAGGAGAGAAGGATGCATATGCGATGCTGTGGAGAGTGGAAAAACACAGCGGCGTGAATACAGGCTGTAAAAGGGGGGGGGTTTAATTGGGGTATCAAGACTCTCACCAAATAAGGATGATTTGAAGACATTTTACATTCTGATACAATATATTTCCATTGACTAATGCGCATAACTAAAGGTAAGGTTTGGGTAAAAAATATTGATTTAAAGATTTACAACAGTCTGAAATTGATTCTTAAAATCCCAAGATTGATCTTTAATCTAAGCCTTGTTTGACGTATTGCTAACCAGTGTTTATTATCTGCTATATACTACTAGCTATACAAAACCACTCATGCAGTACTGTCCACATAATATACTTCACATCAAAGCAAAACACACATTGTAACTGTACTATTTCTAACTTTAAGTGAAAATCAGAATTGTGATTTTGTGGATCACAAATGAATTGAAAAGACAAATCAGTTTCAAAAGGTGTAGGTAAAGGTAAAAGGTAAAGGTGTACAATTATTTTTAAAAAGTGTTTAAATTATTACAGTTATACTGAATGTGAAAACACAAAATCTCATATACATTCCTATAAAACAATATATTTTATATATTCATTAAAAAAAAAAATGTTACACACAAAATTAATTTTGATATGAAAACACACACATGCACAAACAGTATTGTTCAAAAATACAGTAAAACCGGTAATATTGTGAAGTAGTATTACAATTTAAAAAAATTATATTTTAATATATTTTAAAATGTTAATGTAATAATTATTAAATATTATTATTATTATTATTATTATTATTATTATAGCATTATTATGCTTACTATTTTAGTGGAAACCGTGATAAATGTAATTTCAGGATTCCTTGAATATAAAGTTGAAAAGCCTTTCTTGGAAATACAAATCTTAACATAATAAATGTAATTTTAGATCAATTTAATTAGCCCTCACCGAATAGAAGTATACAAATAATTTGCTTTCAAAACAAGAACAAACATCTTACTGACCCCAAAATTTTGAACGGTGTGTTTGTGTGTGTATGTATATATATTTGAAAAAGCAAAACGCATTTTTATAACGGTGGGCTAAAAAGTAAACTGCAAAGTAGAACTTTTCTCTCCAAGGAGTTGAAACTATGTGAAGTTTCCTCTCACGACAGATCTACAGCATAAGGTTCATCTGTAGGAGCTTAACCAGGTTCAGCCCTCTGTGGTCCCAATAGCACCTGGAGCTGACCCCCCCTAAATTCACCCTAAAAGTTTCTCCACACCATTGGAGGCACTGGAAATAGAATGTCACTAACTGTTATATACAAAAAATAAGCCACCGTGTAAATGAAGAGCAGATTGGTTTCATTCAGCAATAAGTCTGTCTCAGAACCCTGCAAGACTGAGATTTTATTAAAGTCCTACTGTCTCGTTCCTCATATAGGCACATATGTACACACTCGCAATACCAACCGCTTGCTATAATTTCTCATTCACACGCTCTTAGAGTGACCTGTACCAACACCAACACACCTTTACCTTCTTTCTTTTAAAATTTTATTTTTGCATCCATTTTTAGTTTTTTCTGCACCGCCTGTTTTGATTTGACAAGTCTAAGTACTAATTGCTGTAGTTTAAACTGTTTTTCCTTTCTGCCAAAACCAGCAGATTTCTCGAGCCCCCGAGCCTCACAGAAGATCAGATGCAGAAAATGAGATAAATACCAAATGCGCACAGACTCATTTGCTCATTTGTATTTGAAATAGCAGAAGTTCAAATTAAAATAACCTTAAACACACACATCTCCTGGAAGCAACAGAAATAGATGATTCGTTTTAAATTATTCATAAAGTTCCATTATTTATGCTGGAGATTAGGGGTTTGGATACCTCCATGAGAGGGAGAGCGAGTGAGATGAGCTTGGCTCATCACTGGATTTCTGTAACTACCTTGGATGGAGTGTCTGTCTTGAAAGCCTGTGCTGTATTTGCATTCAAAACAGAGGGAAGAAAATGAGGCAGGCGGCGCAGTGTGAAGACGGGTTTGATTAATATGTTTGGATATGGTGTGCTGAGGTATGCTTTGCAGTAATTGCCTACAGTGGCTTTTATTTGTTAAGTACTGTCCCATTGTTCACAGCCTGCATCCTGAGACCCCACACTTAAATTTAAACTAAAAACAAGCTGATAGAGAACTTTTTTTAGTTTTTAAAGGAATCTATTGTGCTCACCAAGGCTGCATTTCTTTTACTGCAAAAATACAGTAAAAAATAAATTGTTAATATATATGTATTCTTTATATATATATATATATATATATATATATACAGTATATATCATTCTTGTAAACGGCAACTGGGTTATCCCTGGTTTGCAGTACCATTTGAGCTTTGTAAAATGTAAAAAAATTCATAATAATTTAAGAAATCATTTCTATAAAAGGATATACCAGACTTTCATATTTAAGCTCAAATAATTTAATCAAGCTTAGCTTGATTATTTAAACAATGAAAAATAAGTGAATGAGAGCTTAAAACTTTTTTACTTTATTGCATATTGTTATTATTATTTTTTCATTACCAATACTTGTAAATAAAAACACCTGAACAAAAATGAATAAAAAATAAATCAATGAAAATTTAAATAAATGATTTCCATAAAATCAATCTTTTTTTTTCTTTCTCCCAGGCAATCCTTATCAACCTCTTGCTGTAAAACAATCACACCAATAGTACTTTTAATAATAGAGTGAAATTAAATTTATTTCATAATCACCATTGTGTTCGCTAGACTTGTGCCGGTATTCGGTAATGCGATATATCACAGTAATGAATATGCACGATGTTGTTATCGTGGGCTCTTCTAAATACCGTGAATAATTATATTTGATAATACCGTATATCGTGACAAAAGCATTAGCAATTAATCGCAACATGAAAATTTGATAGTGTTCGCTTTTTTTAAATTTTGTGATTACAAAAAGCTAACTAATATGATTTCCATCTGTAAAAATTTAATTAAACATTTTATAAAATAAACTACGACATGCATGACAGGGACAAAAAAAAGTACTGCATAACAGAAGTGACCCAGTTAACATTTCACAGTTTCTTTCTATTAAAGTGCTAAATCACACAGAAACACAGACATTCTGCTCAAGCCAGGTTTAAAATAAATGCAAATAAAGATGCCTGAGCAGATGAGAAAACAGCATCTGAACTGCCCCTGAGAGATTCAGTCAAATACAGCAATACAGCAGGAGCGAAGTCTGCTGAGGAACACTTCACTCTCTCCCCGTCTCTCTGTGACAGTTATTTATAAAGGCAGTTAACAGCTTGTCTGCTCACCCTCCTGGAAGCCCTCTTCTCACTGCACCAGGAGAGGACAATCACAGGCAACAATGGGGTCACACCTAACTAACACCGGCCTTCTCTTTTTCTCCCCTATTTTGACTCCTCTAAAATAGTTTCTGGGAAATAATTAGATCCTGTCACTGATGATGAGCTTTAGAAGGTGCTGGATATTAGATATTGTGCCATTTAGAGACAGAGGTGACAAGGTCTCTGCGGCATGTCACCTGCCCGATAGGGAAAAACGAGACGAGCGAGAGCAGCTGTCAGGATGACGTTAATATATGTGATCTCAACAGATCCATTAAACCCCTGACCAGCAATGTGGTGCACAACAGTATGCAGTACGTCACAGTAATGTGTGTTTTTGTTGCAATCTCCAAAATGAAAGCTAATAAAAAAAATACACACGCACAAAATGCCTGTGGACCAAATGAAATGCAGCCATCTGAAAAGGTGCCAAATAACAGGAGGGGGAAAAATTAAGTGCTGATGTGTTTTGGAGGGTACTGTTATCACAATGTTAGTTTACAGCCCATTTAGTACTTTTCTCAGAATGTTTTCACACTCTAGAGTACAGTGTCCACACAAGCTGACAGAGATGCCAGTTTATACCCAGTCGTTCGACGGCATCACCTCCCGCCGGGGCTTACAGCAGCGCTAATCAACACATAATTACACACACAAACACATGCACATCAATATAACACACACACACGGCCCTTTCTAATTGAAGTGACTTTCATTTATTACTTTGATTCGCACTGCTCTGACCACAATGTCAATGACTTGCTTATTTAAATAAAGGACAAAGGGCGTTAATCAACCATATTTTTCTTCAGTTATTTTTAAATGGAATGTATATCGAGTCTCTAAATTCACATATGCATTACTAAATTCCTAAACTCTATATCAGATCCAATATATACACTAACATTCAAAATTTGCGGGTCTGTAAGATTATTTTCAAATAAGTCTCTTATTTGGGCAAAAATACAGTAAAATTTAATTTGATGAATTATTATTGCAATTTAAAATAACTATTTTAATATGTTAAAACGCAATTTATTACTGTTATTTATTATTACTTTATTTATATATATAAATAAAGAAATACAACTCTTTAGTTGATTAAAATGCTTCACAATCAAAATGCTGATCTACTGTAACTGCCCAAAATGTGGTCTTGCCACGCCACCTAGTCGTGAGTGTGGGACTTTTATTAAACACAAGTGATCAAGGTTTGTCTGGTTCACAAGGTCCAGTCAGCCCCTGCTGGTAGATATATTAACTACAAAATTCTGTTGCCACAAAGCAGATTTCTCTATTCAAAAGTTGCTGTGTATTATGATACATTATATTAAAAGCATTCATAGAAATCCTAATGGACAGTCTCCAGAAATTATAAACATCTTTGCCTAAATCCAGTGAATGTCATGCCATCAACCTCATTTATACAAGATTTTGAAGTACTGAGAACACAAATAATGCCCATATTTTTGAGAGTTTAAAACAGATATATGGGCAGCTTTTAGATGATGGGATAAACCTGGATTCTGAGACAAACTTCAGGCTTTGGATATGAGTAATGATTGTATAAAGAGATGGGCCACTCATATATAAATGTCAACTACAGGAATGGATGTCCATCCTTTCATTTAGAAGAGCTAATGTCAAGCCTGTTTGATAACTTTGTATACTCCAAAAAAGTGCATGTACATTAATTGTGTGGGGTTTTTTTTTTTTAGCTAAAGAGTCAAACAAACACAAAGTACTTGCATTACCTAATGTTAATGCAGAAAATAAGAAAATAGATGTTTAGGGCATTACAAAGACATACCTGCTCTGGCTGGTGCTGGCTAAAGGGGCAATATCAGGGGTAAGAACATACAAACTGTTGTTCTTGGGCAGATGTAAACTCCGCAGAACCGTCTGAGAGAAAGTGAAACAGAAGAAAACCATCAAAGAGGTCAAAAATGCTTTTGAAGTTGCCTTTTTTTTTTTCATTTTCACTGTACATGAAGTACAACATGCAAGAAAAACAACAAAGAGTAATTTAATGAAAACAAAAACAAAAGAAACACGAAACTAATTTCACTAATAATAATAAAAATCATAAACCCCACCCCTAAATATGGCAGTCACAATTTTCACCATATATTTGCGACTACCATTTAAATAATTGTAAACATAGTCTAAGTCTTACATTTTGAGAAAAAAAAAAAGATAATGCACATTAATGCATTCAAAAAATCAAAACACAAATAATCTGAATATCAGCAACATATGTTCAATACTGTCATTCTTACACTGTCAGATACATCTCCACTCTTCCAGCCTTTTAACTGCATTTTAGAGACAGGCACCTGTAGCTCAGTCTCTAAAATAGTTTTAATATCACCTGCAGAGAGAAATAAATAAGAATAGGTTATAAAAGGTTAATGGCAGTTTAGTATGTTACCACTAGAGGACAGTATGTATCTAGTTTAGTTTTGTCATGGTTTTGTCAAGTGCTCTTTATCCAGCTCAGCTAAATGATCTCTATTTTTAAAACATCTCTTTCATTTGTCAAACCATTATATAAATACCTTGTGAATCAACAGTTTCTCAACTATTATTGAGATTATATTACCACAATGCAGACAAAATTTCAGCAGAATATCAGATCTCAGAGTGTTTGGTATTTTTCCTAATTTCTCCACCACAAACAAAACTAGGTTAGCTAATTATTCTAGTTACTGGTTTGTTACCACAGTGATCCAAATTGCATTTATAATGAAATGTATTATGAATGTCAAGCTTCAGACAGAAACTTCTTAAAGACTATGCTTGTACATCAGACTTATCACCCACAACCACCCACAAAACGATCTCTGCACAACCTAAGCAATTACACATATACACAACATATGACTTATTTACAATAACTGTAAGACAAAAAAAGAGGACCCAAACTGTAAGTGCATTATATAAAAAAAAATATTGCAATATTACATATTATATATATTGTAACAATGTAATTAATAATAATAATATTCATTAATATAAATAGATTATTCAAATATATTTAAAATGTACAAAATAGTTTTAACATACTGTACACACAATAAATCAATGAGTATACTATTACATTAACACCAAAAAGGCACAGCAGCGATTTTCTTCCTTCTTCATTTTATTTGTGTGGCTTGCTAAGTGCCACACACCCTGCAGCTCAGTGCTCTTCCTGTTGACTTTGCTCTTGACATAAGATTCAACTTTCATTCACAGAAATAGTCACACAAACAGTATGTGGTTCAGTGCAGTGGCTTTTGTCATACCAAGAATCAAAGCTCAGTATCCACATCTACCAAGAAAATGTTCAATAATTTCTGAGAATTTTTTTTCAAAGGATAATTATTGCAGAGATGACGTTAATTATTGCCTATTTGGCAAAAGCCCAATCTAAATGGAGATACGTGTCAGCATTGTGGGGAACACAGCACATGAACCATGCTACTAGATGCTCCATGGCTCGGTATGATGTGTACTTCTAAGAAAGGACTGTGCTAATCATGTCTGCTGCCTTTGCAAGAGCAGCATTGACATGCAGACTCTTTTTTGGATGTGGGTCAGCAAACTGTCTACTACCAAATGATTGACTGATTAAGCGGTCATGTATATAGTGTTAATGTATCAAAACATTGTGCGCACTCACCGACTGTGCTGGCCTCCTCCAGCACTACCTCTATGGAGCGCTGTCTGTACTCCACACGGAAGTTGAGCATCCGCGACTGCCGTTCCACGATGTGCCGAGAGGGCTGGACAGGGCAGAAGGCCGGGCTGGATGAGGGTGAGGAAGAAGATGATGCTGATGCTGATGCAGATGCTGAAGAAGGCGGGGCTAAGGGCATATGTGCTGTGGCTTCTGATTGGCTGTGGGGTCCATAGGGGCCGGTCTGAGATACTTCACTGGAGAAATTACTACACAAGAAAGAGGAAAATGAGGATCAGCTCAAATAATGTTAAAATTGCTATGAGAAGCACCTCTCCATCATAACTCATCATAAATTATTCTATATACAGAAACAATAGTGTTCAAAAGTTTGAGGTCAGTAAGAATTTTTTTTTTTAAGAAATTAATACTTTTATTCCGTACTTTTATTATACTACTTTTACTATAAATTGACATGTATAATGTTACAAACGTTTTTTATTTCATGTAAATGCTATTATTTTGAGCTTTCTTATTCTCAAAGAATCCAGAAAAAATGTTTCACCGTTTCCACAAAAATATTAAGCAGCATTGATAATTATGAGAAATGTTTACTGAGCACTAAATAAGCATATCAGAACAATTTTTAAAGCATCATGTGACACTGTCAACTGGAGTAATGGCTGCTGAAAATTCAGCTTTGTCAAAGGAATAAATTACATTTTAAAATAGAACGTTAGTAGTTAAAGGTTAATATTAGTTTGTTAGAAATGTTTTTATGTTTTACTAAATAAAATCGAAAATGAAAATAAAAATGATTTTTATTATTATTATTATTATTATTATTATTATTATTACTGGGTGGGTTTGACTGAGTGTCTGTTCGGAGGGTCCTAGGTTGAAAATCCCAAACTCATGAAAAATCCTACAAATGCCCATGTGATGCATAATATGTGGAAAAGAATCTCCTGCTTTTCTGTATTTGCTTTGTGACCCATTGTGAACACTGGGAATCCTGTCAATTATGTTCACTTTGTGTGACCACTGTAAGCGGAAACAGACTCCAACATCAAATTAGAAAACTTTGTTGATGATTTTACAAAAGGAGACTTGTAAGGGAGAGAAACAGACTAAGTGAGGGAGAGAAAATGAAACGAGAGAGAGAGCAGAAAAAAGCTTGCACCTTGTTACACCACTCTGCATGATCCACAATGGCGACAGTGCTGAAATCCAAACAGTATCAGACTCAATGTAAACAGGCTTTACTGGTATAATAATATGGGCAGGGCCTAACAGACGCTCGATTGTCCGACCCAGAGAAAATCATTCTTTTTTTGCTCTGCTGAGGACACAAAACAGCTTTTTCTGGCACTTGCTCTCTCTCTTTCTCTCTCTAGTCCTCTCTCTCTCTCAAGTATTCTCTCTCTCAGCGGCTGATGGCTGAATTCCCCCGTGCCCCCGTGTTCCCCTGTGGCAGTAAATAATGTCTTTTCTCTGAGCGCTGGCGGGACAAAGGCTCCTCTCTTCTCCTCCAGGGTCAGCACATATCGCTGTAAGAGCAGGAGCGGGGGGCCAGGCACAGCACACAATGCCTGACTTTATACCACCTTATTACAATACCAAAAGGTTAAAGACGTTAGGCTCTGGGGGCATTCAGAAACTCGTTAGACACAAAAAGGAAAACCCAAACATAGGATAAATTAAAGAAATGTCCAGGAAAAAAAGAAAAGAAAACCAGTCACTGCTGCAGCCTCAGTGACATTTATAGGTTAACAGTCACATAATTAAATGTTTATCATAAAACAACTAGACATTATGTTGTATATTTATATATATATATGAAATATATTTATATGAAGTTGGATATCTATATATCCATCTTTATATAAGAACTGGGCGATAGTTACATTTAGCAACAAAGTTTAAAAAAACAACAAACAAAAAAAAACAAGCAGTCAGCAATAGCTGTAGTGAACAACTCATTAATTTAGGTCAGAAAGATATTAATTAAGTGATTCATTTGGTTCACAAAACCAGTCCACATGATTAATCTCCTGCTTTTCTGTATTTGCTTTGTGACCCATTGTGAACACTGGGAATCCTGTCAATTATGTTCACTTTGTGTGACCACTGTAAGCGGAAACAGACTCCAACATCAAATTAGAAAACTTTGTTGATGATTTTACAAAAGGAGACTTGTAAGGGAGAGAAACAGACTAAGTGAGGGAGAGAAAATGAAACGAGAGAGAGAGCAGAAAAAAGCTTGCACCTTGTTACACCACTCTGCATGATCCACAATGGCGACAGTGCTGAAATCCAAACAGTATCAGACTCAATGTAAACAGGCTTTACTGGTATAATAATATGGGCAGGGCCTAACAGACGCTCGATTGTCCGACCCAGAGAAAATCATTCTTTTTTTGCTCTGCTGAGGACACAAAACAGCTTTTTCTGGCACTTGCTCTCTCTCTTTCTCTCTCTAGTCCTCTCTCTCTCTCAAGTATTCTCTCTCTCAGCGGCTGATGGCTGAATTCCCCCGTGCCCCCGTGTTCCCCTGTGGCAGTAAATAATGTCTTTTCTCTGAGCGCTGGCGGGACAAAGGCTCCTCTCTTCTCCTCCAGGGTCAGCACATATCGCTGTAAGAGCAGGAGCGGGGGGCCAGGCACAGCACACAATGCCTGACTTTATACCACCTTATTACAATACCAAAAGGTTAAAGACGTTAGGCTCTGGGGGCATTCAGAAACTCGTTAGACACAAAAAGGAAAACCCAAACATAGGATAAATTAAAGAAATGTCCAGGAAAAAAAGAAAAGAAAACCAGTCACTGCTGCAGCCTCAGTGACATTTATAGGTTAACAGTCACATAATTAAATGTTTATCATAAAACAACTAGACATTATGTTGTATATTTATATATATATATGAAATATATTTATATGAAGTTGGATATCTATATATCCATCTTTATATAAGAACTGGGCGATAGTTACATTTAGCAACAAAGTTTAAAAAAACAACAAACAAAAAAAAACAAGCAGTCAGCAATAGCTGTAGTGAACAACTCATTAATTTAGGTCAGAAAGATATTAATTAAGTGATTCATTTGGTTCACAAAACCAGTCCAAATGATTCGTTCACAATCCTGACTAATCTAGATCACCAGTACCAGAATTCGCTGATTCAGTCCGGTCGCAGTGGTTTACAGCTTATTGGAGGAAAAACATTATTACTGAATAACAACAACAATTTTGGTCCGTTTCTCACACAAAATGATCATATGAAAAACATAATCACTACAGAAATTGTAATGACAACATTTTTTAAGATTTTACTAATTTCCATTACTTTTAGGTTTGGAATTCGACATTTCCAAATTTTCCATAATTGTAGGAACTGTGTTAATGAAACTGTTCAGTAAACAAAAGAAAAGTAGTATTTAAAAAGATAGTTCACCCAAAAATAAAAATTAATTTACTCTATATATACTCCATATTAGGGCTGGGCAGTGGGCAGTATATCAAGTTTGTACGATATATCGATATTTTCTTTATAAGCGATGCGATATGAGGAAATACCGTTTATATCGATATACAGTCGATATAGTTTGATACGAGCGCATCTGAAAATATAGCGGAGGACACAGACTGAGCTGCTGCAGAGAAAGTGCATAATCCAGTTTGTTCTAAACATGTGACAAGCTTCATATTAAAGGGGTCATATGATGCTGCTAAAAAGAACATTATTTTGTGTATTTGGTGTAATGAAATGTGTTTATGCGGTTTAAGGTTCAAAAAATACATTATTTTCCACATACTGTACATTATTGCTTCTCCTCTATGCCCCGCCTTTCTGAAACGCGTCGATTTTTACAAAACTCATCGGTCTGATTGGCCAGCTATCCAGTGCGTTGCGATTGGCCGAATTCCTCAAGCGTGTGACGGAAATGTTACGTCCCTACCATATTGTGATGCCTGCGGCAACCACATGTGACGACCTGCTTAAATATTTTTAGTTGGACAATAAATGTGACATGCATAGGCAGAGGGTGAACCAACTCCAGGGTAAGGCTAAAAGCAGCCAAATCTATTAACTACAACTCACTTGCCTCAGTTAAGGTCAGTGTTCATGACTCCACCATAAGAAAGAGACTGGGCAAAAATGGTCTGCATGGCAGAGTTCCAAGACGAAAACCGCTGCTGAGCAAAAAGAACATAAAGGCTCGTCTCAGTTTTGCCAGAAAACATCTTGATGATCCCCAAGACTTTTGGGAAAATACTCTGTGGACTGACGAGACAAAAGTTGAACTTTTTGGAAGGTGTGTGTCCCAACGTGCGAACATCATAAACCTGTCTTTTTAGGCAAGAACCAGATTTAGGCAACTTTTGTCTCGTCAGTCCACAGAGTATTTTCCCAAAATAATAAAAACCTTCATTTAAAAACTGCATGTTGTGTTCACTTGTGTTATCTTTTACTAATATTTAAATTTGTTTGATGATCTGAAACATTAAAGTGTGACAAACATGCAAAAAAACAAGAAATCAGGAAGGGGGCCAACACTTTTTTACACCACTGTATATATTGTTGCTCTTTTGTTAGTTTTGATTGCTTTTATTGTCCTCATTTGTAAGTCGCTTTGGATAAAAGCATCTGCTAAATGACTAAATGTAAATGTACAGAAATGACATTATCACTAATGATCTATCGCACTCTCAAAAAAACTAAAGTATCGTTATAATCACTGAAACTGTCTATACTGCGAAATTAATCCCTTACTTACATTGTACGTACATCTGCGCTTTGTTGTTTATGATGAGAGAATTCGCGGAATTCAGTCATCGAACGTGCGTGTATTCAACAAAGCTGATTAGTTTCAGCGATGACTCATCTGAACGTCTCTGATTGGCCAAAGCATTCCTAAGCTCAACAGAATTGTGTGATTGGTTATACTGCGCAACACTGTAAAAACGCCTAAAATGAAATACGGTGCAACATGAGCAAATCTTAATTTAATGCCGCAGTCGACACTTTCTATTCGTTTACACTTTGTTAGCAACAGACGTAATAGATTTAAAGGGGTCATATGATGCTGCTAAAAAGAACATTATTTTGTGTATTTGGTGTAATGAAATGTGTTTATGCGGTTTAAAGTTCAAAAAACACATTATTTTCCACATACTGTACATTATTGTTTCTCCTCT
>NW_015536549.1:2020959-2022938 GCF_001515605.1 Sinocyclocheilus anshuiensis
ATGTGTTTTTGTAAGAAAAATATCCATATTCAAAACGTAATAATCACTTGAATCTAGCTTGCGCTCACTGTTGTAAACAGAAGCAGTTCCAGGGGAATGACGTATGAGGTCGGCTTTGCGCATGCGCCGCTCAGAAGTGACACACACGGAAATGCAGGGGAGAGATCAAAACAAAACAATGGTCAAGAATTAGTAGGATTTGTAAAGTCATGAATGTCAGAGGATTTCGATATAAGCCAAGAGGAGACTGGTTTTCCTTTGCTAAAGTAAGGTAACTTTGCTTCCTTTGATCCTGTAAACAAACATTGGTTTTCACGAGACTCACCGGCGCATGCGCAACGCTGACCTCATGGTTTAATTTTCATTTGATTAGGATAAATTAAATTAATGTTTTATGCCTTCATCTGATTACCAGAAAAATTAAGAAATTTTTATAGGGCCCTATTATTGTTTAAAAAAGGACCCTATACAAAAAAAATAATAGGTTTAAAATACAGGCATGTGGTTCTTAATTTCTATTTATTAATTCACCATTTATAAACTGATGTTTAGGCCTTACTGTTCATTTTTTAGAAATATCAATAGCATTTGTATTAAAACTATATTCACTGAATGTAATCAAAAAATCAAGAATCGAATCGAATTGAATCGAGAGCTTGCGAATCAAAATCGAATCAAATCGGGACATCTGAATCGATACCCAGCCCTACAAAACAGCTTAACACAACTGCTTTTGTTCTCATTTATCTTCATTTTTAGTTTAGTGAATTTAACTTCCACTTTAAAAGCATTATTTTTGTTTTTAGATTGCAATGTTACAATGTTAGAATGAAATGTGATATGTGATTTTGCACATAATATAAAGGCTTACATGGTTACATTCACTTTATTTGTTTTCATAGCCTTTAGTATTGTTTTGTTGGACAACACTGAGCGGTAAGTGAAATACATATATATTAAATACTAGGGGTGTAACGGTACCCATATCGTGTACCGAACGGTTCACGGGCAAATTCAAAATGGAAGTGATCATTCCTATCCCCTTGGAGTGGGGACTTTGTAGTGAGCAGGGCATATGCGTGCCATTATGTAGTTGTTTGGAATGCACTTGGCAAAGGGAGCTATGTAATTTCCTCATTATGATTATCGGTATCGGTCATTTTCAAAACCGATTCGCCGATAACATAACTTAATTTTGAAACGCGCTATTTGGCTCTGATGCAGCCTGTCAGAACTCACCACTCTGTGGCCTAAAGCAGTCTCCGCCCACCGCTCATCTGATTTGTTGGGAGTCATGAGTCCGACCAATCAAAGCGGAATTCACTCTCACTCCAAAAGCGCTTGCTAACTGGAGCTGCTTCAGTGATCACGCATCAGTTGTCTCTCAAAGGTAAGGCAGCAGCAGACGTTGCTTAAGTTGCAATAGATCCCAATCCACTAACGTTACACTGAAGTTGCAAAACACCTCAATATTATCTATGATTTCCGCGATGCGGAAAACGCGGACGAAATCGCGGAATCCAGTCATATAAATGGAATTTACTGTATGACGCGGAATGTCACGGAATTTGTCAAAGTTTGGATGAATTAATCAAAAGTAGGTCAGTACACTTAAATAGAGTCGCAATATGGACTAGTATCTGTAAATATTAAGCCGCAAAAATACTATTTAAATATGAATCCAGCATGTTCTGCGTGTCTCTGTGTATGTAAATGGCACAGACGCGCGGTTTTGTTTTCTACACATACAAAGTGTGCGACGCTCGCGGTGATTTCAGCTTCTGTCGTATCACTACATGAGAACATAAATACACGACCAACATCTCCAGAACTGCTCTGACTCCCTCTGAGAGTCACTTCATGAGCATTTGACAGTTTCATTGGAGTAAAACTATCTTCATACCATTTACATAGACCTACAGAATCAAGTTCCTCATGGCAACCCGTCAAAATATAAATTCGGGTTAGCTTAATGAAAT
>NW_015536549.1:2023733-2043488 GCF_001515605.1 Sinocyclocheilus anshuiensis
CACCAGACATATATATCGGTTCAAAATATCGGTTATCGGTCTACTTGATCTGTAATAATCAGTATCGGCATCAGCCCTGAAAAACACATATCGGTCGACCCCTACCCGTGACAATGCAGCACGGTGTCCGTCAGCGAATCTGCTGACGGACACTGGCATAAAAAAAATATACATTTTATATTTTAAAAAGTTTTATATATGTTACTACATATTATATAGCATATTTTAAAAGCTTTTTAAAATATAAAATGTATGTTTATTTGCAACAGTTATGTTAACAACAATAAAAGACATTTATGACACAAAAAAAGCGACATCTGCTGACGGACACCATGCTGCATTGTCACGGGAACATCCCAGCTGAAGATAATGAGGAAATTACATCGCTCCCTTTGCCAAGTGCATTCCAAAAAACTACATAATGGCACGCACGTGCCCTGCTCACTCCAAAGTCCCCACTCCAAGGGCTCTGCCCTTCAAAGGCATAGGGATGATCACTTCCATTTGGAATTTGCCCCGTGAACCATATGGTACGAATAAGTACCTTTACACCAATGAAAATACCGAGATATATACCGTATATCGCAAATCGGCCCCAAAATACAGAGATATGAATTTTTGCCCATATCGCCCAGCCCTACTCTATATATCATTTACTCTGTTGATGGTTGCCATTGACTTCCATAGTATTTTTTCCATACTACAGAAGTCAATTGCTACAAGTCAACTATTTGGTTACCAGCATTTCTCAAAATACCTTCTTGTGCTCAACAGAAGAAAGAAACTTCTGTAGGTTTGGAACAACTTGAGGGTGAGTAAATGATGACAGAATTTTCATTTTGGGTGAACTATCCATAAAAAAAAAAAACGAGGTTTAAAATAAATAAAATCTTTTGTTGGATGCTTCTTAAACAAAAACAAGAGCATGTGACAAGGCCAAGATGATGACAAAATACAAATCTGGTAAACTTCAAACATAAAGGATGAGGTTTTTACTTATACTTACGTACTTATTTTAGAGTTCAACCTACGCAAGAAGTTCACGTGGTTAAAAAGGGACTTCACAAATGAGACACTACCTCAAGATTATTAACAAATCTAGATGTTCGTTCTTGCACGGTGATATTGGAGAGCGGTTAATACATTACACATATTTCTAGAGCAGAGTGCAACAGTAGAGCCTCAAAGCCTGCGGCATCTTCAACCCATTTTTAAACAATCTTGTGATCTGTATATAATTTTCAACCGCTAATGTCTCTCTCTTTTTTTTTCTCCCCTCTCTCAGACACTGGCATTCAGTCAACGGTTATTCCACTGTGAGCGTCTAGATGGCAGTCTACACACACGCTTGGCTTGGCAGCAGCATGTAGGTCTTTGGGTCCCGCCGAACAGAGATCCAGCTGGCGGCGAGCGACTCGATGGGGGCACTTGAGTGAACCGTGCCATCCTACAGCCTGCAGTATGGTGCCAGCCACCCACTGAATGCACAGGCTGGAAGTCGCCATGCCAGGCTCCATTCATAATTACGTGCCTTTGAGAAAAACATGTCCTCATGTCCAAGCTCTTACATTCACACACCCTCTAAATAAACCGTCACAGATCACGCTCCGTCTGAATATATTTGTTCTTAAGACTCTGGGGCATTCATGAGCGCTGACCGTTGAGGAAGGAGAAATGGACGGCGGACACAATGAGTGTTCACAAATGCCTTTTGTTGCCCAAAGTTTCAATTCCTGTTATTGGGACAGATTTTTTTACTGTTGTGTTTGTGTGCATTTCTGTTTAAAGGCAACTGAGGGAAATCTCAATATGGCTAAATGCATAGTGTAACACTTTACAAACTCTTCAAGCGAGACAGACAAACAACAAGAACTGTTTGTTGCATTTTCAATTGTGGGTGTCAACGGTTTAGTGCCCAACTCCGTGCCAAGGTGGTTGGCCCCTCTATATACCTTCACAACCCAGTGAAGTGTTTACAACAATGAAAGCTGTCAACTACTTTTCTTACCCACAATGCAACTGGCAGAATTTAATTGGTCGATGGAATGCTGAAAAGCTTTACATTCAGCCTAAACACACCATGAATGAGTTCACTGCGATCCAAAGCAGACCATACTAAAGAAAATGGGAAAAGGACGGGGAAGTTGGGGGGGGGTTGGTAGGGAGAAGAAGAAGAAAAACTTGCATGTATGAAATAGTGGTGAGCATCTAAACAATCCTACTGCAATCCATCAAACAGTATTTGTAGGGCACTGTATTAATGCACTGAAATGTGGCCAGTGGCACAGAACCCACAGCTGGCTACATCCATGCTGAGTACTATAAAAAGCTCCCTACTTTGTTGGTTGTTCTCCTCCATTAACCAGGTCATCAACCAACCGCTATGAAAACCCCCGCAGTAAACTTGATTGTTTGATTTCCTGTGACTCTGGTGTTGAAATGGCACGAAGGGGGTAATTGCTGGGGAGCAGACTTCCAGAGGGAAATGAGATGACAGCCTTTTCTGCACTGCTATTTCACCGCAATTATTTCCGCAACACACTTTAATTCTCACTTTCTTTTTCCTCCCCTCGTTTTTTTTTTCTTCTGTAAGCAGTCCATAAAGTAGCAAAAAGAATGGTTTTAAGACCAAAGTGATGTACAATATAAGAGAAAGACAATAATTATATACACTACAGTTTAAGTTTGGGGTCTGTATTTTTTATTTTTACTTTTATTTTTTTAAAGAAAGGAAGAAAAAAAGACTTTTATACTGTTACAAAAAATTTATTTCAAATAAATACTGTTCTTTTAAAGTTTTACATTTTTTTTTTAAGTATCACGGTTTCCACAAAAAATATTAGCACAAATGTTTTAAACATTGATTTCTAAGGGATCATGTGACAATAGGTACGGAAAATTCAGCTATGCGATCACAAATTACATTTTTAAATATATTAAAATAGACAAGTTATTTTAAATTGTAGTAATATAATATTTGACAATATTACTGTTTACTGTATTTTTGATCAAATAAATGTAGCCCTGGTGAGCATAAAGGACTTCTTTCAAAAAACATTTAAAAAATCTTCCCAGTCCCAAACTTTTTACCCAGTAGTGTAATAGAACTATATAAAAATAAAATAAAATAATAACAATAATAAGAAGAAAACGTTTGTATTTAAAAGAACACAAACAGGCCCAATGAACTCTATGAACACTGACTGTCTAGGTATTTCCACTAAAATTCTCTCATACCAAACTGTGGTAGTAGTGAGCACTTTGTCATATTTCTAATAACTGTTGATCACAAAAAATTACATTATGTAATAATACAGTGTATATACTGTATGTATACATATACATACTGTATTATAATGTAATTATTTATATTCAAATTATTTGTATCTACTATAATTATATATATATATATATAAATAAAAGTTTATTAATCATAATAGACATAACACTTTATCATATTATATTACACCATAGTGTTCCAGAAGCTTTAAATACCTTTAGACGGGAAGGTGGATCATATCAATATTGCTTTGTCCTGTCATGTAACAATTCCTCAAGATTTAATTTTGTGCTTAATTTTCTCAAAATTTCCACTTTCACTGCACCAGACACTGAAGTGGCCACCTAGACTAAATGTGGAAGAGATCATGCATAGAGTCCATTACACATAATTGTGAATTATAAAATGAAGCCAGATGATGCAATATTAAAGTGCAGGATTTTGTGTTCAGTAGTTAGTTTGCCGATTAGCCAGATGTAAAATGGAGGAGCAGACTTCTGATTTGACTAATCAGATGAGCAGACATGATAAGAGCTCTACCAAAGGCTCTACAAGCCGAAACACACGCTGCTCTGACATTTCCCCCTCGATTCCTTAACATCCAGGGAACCAGCAGCAGCCACAGCTGGGTCTCATTATAGCTTAGAGACGAATGCCCTTTTGAGAGGAGGCCAGTTTCATTTTACAGGGGCATGAAAACAGTAACCACCTCGCTCGAGCCATCAAGCTCAGCCAGGTCTTGATTCAGGTAATGTGCCGTCTTTGGAGTTTACCAGAATTAACCTCTACTCTAAAGACTACCACATGCAATTCGATGGAGTGGAATCTCTGCCATAATTTTGTAAAGGGAAAGCCTGAGTTGATGGTTTTAGATTCATAAGAATCAACAAATCAACATCATACCTTTGCAAGATCCCATTTTCTTGTGGTATGACTCCATTGATGGCTGCCTAGAAAGAAAACAAACAAGAAAACACATCATTGATGACTACAAGAAATGACTGTTGGGTTCAGTTAAAACCAAAAGTGACATAACATGAAACTTTTTCGTCTTTTTTTATGCATATTAATGTATAAAAGGAAACATATATTTTAGGTGATGTAACTAGTCACCATTTTTGTTGATGTTTTTAACACCCCATGTCTGAATATGTGTACTTCCCTACTATATAGTATGCAAAAGAACAGTTTATCAATGGCCGAGAAGTAATGTAATACAGAATATACTCCTCAGTATGCAAATTTGGAGCATTGTTAATCATTCTGCTGTTTGCAGTTTATGTAAATAGTCCGGCAATGTGACAAAAATAATTTTTTAAAGTACAAATGTAGTCTTTAAATTAATAAGATGTCATAAAAACTCTTGATTAATAAGGTCATAAATTCTTGTATCATAAATTAATTTATTTTACACTACTGTTCAAAGGTTTGGGGTCAGTAAGATTATTTTTTTTAACTAAATGAATAGATTTATTCAGCAAGGATGAACATTTTATTTATCAAAGAATTCTGGAGGAAAATGTATTATGGTTTCCACAAAAATATTAAGCAGCACAACTGTTTTCAACGTTGATAATAATAATATGAAATATTTCTTGAGCACCAAATCAGCATAGTAGAATGATTTCTGAAGGATCATGTGACACTAAAGACTGGAATAATGACTGCTGAAAATTTAGCTTTGCATCACAGGAATAAATTACATTTTAAAATATATTAAAATAGAAAAAAGTTATATAAAATTTTAATACTAGTTCAAAATATTATAAAAAATATAAAATATTTTTAATGGATTTACTTTTGAACTATAGGATATAATAAATAGACAAGAATCAATTCATTTAAGATATGGCATAGCATAGCACATCACACATCAGGACAACTACCCAAATAAATAATGGTCTAAATATACTGATCCTTTTTTAAAGGGTTCATGAACTGAGAAATCAAAATTCCCTTGATCTTTTGACATAAGAGGTCATTGTTCTATAAAAACAACCTGTACATTTCAGAACTCAAAACTTTCCCGTAAGTCTAAAAACAGCTTATATTGAAGCCAATCTGCCAAAACGACAGGTTGTGGAATGTGCCACTTTATGACGTAATAGTGTGGCTAAACCCCACCTCCGCAGAAGATCAATGCCTGCTTTGACGTCACTGCCTGTTTAGCCCCGCCCACCAATTCACGCATATAGTGTAAATAACGAGAGAGGCAAAGGCAGGTCTAAGCAGAAATCAAACGATAAAGATAGCTCCGACGACAACAAGATGCTGTGCAGTGCCAAGTTGTGGAAAAACACAATCTTTGCATTGCCTTTGGGATTTGCTGATCCCAACATTAGGAAAGAGTGGATGAACTTTATTTTTAATGAAGTTCCAGTCAGTAAGAACTTGTTCTGTAAGAACAGAAAGTCCTTTGTTAATTTCATTTTACCATGGATTCATTTACAAACAAGGCGTTCCGATGAGGGGGGTCAAAACAGGACATTAAATAGCCTATTACTTCTAAATTATGATGTTTTTTTTATGTAAAAATCTTGATAACATTATAAGCGGACCTCAGAGAACAGTACAAAATAATAATAAAAAAAGGCAGTTCATGACCCCTTTAAGATGATAACGCAAATAACAGAGATACGCAGCAACCCAAACATAAAACACACAAGCAGTATCCAGCAATGTGGGCTACATATTTCCCTCTCTTTCTCTCATCAGACTGAAGAGGAATGCACAGAGATGGGCCTGACGTGTTTGTGTCTTTGCGTGTATGAGCAAGTGGGTTCTGGAGCCAAACTGTGATAAGCAGGCTTACTTGGTGGATACAGATCTGAATGGAAATGGCTTCTGATTGAGCCAAATAACAAAGTGTATACAGAGACATACATCGCAATGCTTGCTATGCTCCGAAATGTTTTCAATGCCAGTAGAGGCCACAGAAATTATGTTTTGTCTGCCGTAGAGATAGAACATCAGATGTTTTTGACAGATTGAACTAGGGCTGCACGATTATGACAAAAATCATAATTGTCGATTATTCCCTTGAAATTGTAATTGCGATTATTAATTACGATTATCACAATTTACATTGAATGATGTTTATACCATTGTTTGATGCAACTGCATGCCGTATTTTTATATGAAAATAAACAAGCTGAAAACAACTGTAACTGAAAAACTTTTAGTGCTTTTCTATAGTATTAAGCCTCAAATGTCAACTATACATCGGATTGGTTTCTTCTTTAAATTATAAAAAAAGTAAAAATATAAATGGTATTATAGTGTTATACTAAAACTAAAATTAAAACAATGGAAAAACCCTTAAGATAACATGTAGAAAGAAAAAAAAAAGCATCTTAAGCACACAGAATAACATAAGTGGACTTTGAATGATTAATTGCCGCTTTGAACAATTACGTAATTGTGGCATCCATAATTGTAATCACGATTAGAAATTCGATTAATTGTGCAGTCCTAGATTGAACTGTTTAACACTGGCAAAAATGTAGAAGTGTCTGCACATTTTAGGCCATTTAACTTCTCATGAAAGATTTGCTCAGGTGCAGTGGTGTTTGTGTGATCAAGTGTGTGTGGCACACATACTGGCTTCGGCGTGGGGTGTTCAAACACTCACTGACTGCCCCGTCTCTACATTTTTTGGACTCCAGCAACCTCGCAACCCAGAGTAGGAACAGCGAGTCATCACATTCACAGGTGCACTTAACCAAGCAGTGGCTAGGGCCTGCTTTCTTTGAATTGCTGCCAGCATACAACCAGCTTCCTGCTAAATATAGTAAAACAGCCTGCTTTTAAGATAAAGAGCCACTTTGTGGAGGAAAATCCATCTGTAAAACCACAATTTCTTTATTTTTGTTTGAAAACTGTCAAGATACGAGATAGCCTGAACCCTATATTACAGGGGCGAGAGTGGGTCACATGCAGTCCCTCATGCAAATTAGCACTACGGAAACAGCCAGAGGACACACCCCTGTTGCATTCACCCAAACAAAACAAGCTCTGCCTGTCTGCCTTTGTCTGTGGTGTGACACCTGTCACAGCTGCATATTTTTTTAGGCTTTAGAGGTGAAATGTTTGTGTGGCGGTGAATGAAAGGTGATATACCAGACTATAAATCACCAGGATCCTGGTAATAAGACTAAGAAGACTTTTACAATTACCATTTCCACACCATGTATTCAAAGGGAGGGATAGGCTCCTGCAAGAAGGAATTTTTAGGACCGTTTTGATCTGTCTAAATTAACTGTTTACAATAGATAAGATGAAAGGCTATAAAAAGGTGTGGGTCTCTGCAGACTAGACTGCAGCAGATATTACTGTCTGTTCAAATAACATTATCGACTGAAACAGACACCTAGACACATAAGCTCTGCACAGTAGGAGCAACAAAGGAACTATTATTTGTTCACTAGGGGTGAAACAGTTCCTGCTTGAAAACAAAAAAGGTATGGATCTTGACCTATGATTGGGCATGCATTTCGCTACCACACTTTATTGCCTCTAATGATGTCTCTAAAATTAAATGTGTAACAAATGAAATTTAAAAAAGCTAATTTAAGTGTTCTTAATGTAACAGGAGTAGCAGCAGTCAGATGGAATCGGACTGAATTCAAGATGTAAATGGACAGAAACAGTTCGTGCTTACGTTGTGATAAAGTTTATCCCGCAATAACAAAACCTAATCATGTTCTTGTAAATGTTTAGTAATTGGTGATTTACATCACTGAATCTAAACAAAATCCTAAAAGAGGGCAAATAAATTTGAGATACTAGTGATTTCTCATTGGATCGGTTGAGGAGCTAGTAAATAGACTGCCTATATGTTTGAATGTATTAATTCCACAATCTTTTACATAATTTTACAGTGTGGTGCATTTTGCAACAGTATGTGGCTTAAAGCTCTTAAATGCTTTTAAAAGTGCAGTTAAAGAGGCTCATTGCCTAATCACACTATTAAAACATCAGTATTGACCCAAAATGTCCTAATTCATGCACCCCCAACTGTGCCATACAAGTATTCCATTTTTTTTTTTACATTTGATAATTAAGTTCCACCACTATTGCAGGTACAAAATTCATAGTGCCCTAAAGTTTTAAGCTAAAATATGTGATTTAACTTATGTGATTCATGCAGAACCATGGACACTTTGCATGCAGGTGGTTGGGGGAATTTAAAAAATAATAAAATAAAAAATAGAATTTGTCAACACAACAGTCTTTTAGCACTTATTTAGATTAACTACACATGCTAAGGAATCTGTGTTGCTGTGTTGCGCTTCCAAATGCAGAGATAAGGTGCAGTTTAGCCTTGCGGTGTCCAATGCTGAAAGTTTAAATTAACTGATTTCTATAAGCTAAAGAATACATGGTTTACTGAATCGATGCAGTACTTATAATATTATTAATATTCTGGAATAGCTTCAGCAAAGGCTTAATAATATGTTTTCATTTCAGTTAATAATTAAAAAATATATAATTGGCTCTGAAGACATTATTACAGCAAAAGCTTAGGTTTTATTACAAAGAATAATATATATTTTTATTGGGGGTTGGGTTTTTCCTATGAAGCACAAATGGTATTATCAAAAAGTTAGTCCTGCTGTTTTCCATACAAAAACATGCAGGGTGATCCCTGGCAGTCGAGTACAGCTGTAATTTAGCTTGGTTCATTATAAAGTTTTATATTATATAATATCAGGATCTGAACCAATCCCCTCATGCATACTATAAAATTACACCACTACACAATCGTGACTCACAGTGTTAGAAAGAAGTGTTAGAACTCTTACTGATGCCTTCTGAAAAAAAGCTAGACACATGACGCCCCTGATTATAAACCAGTTGTTCACTTAGTGTCAAAAATATAAAATTAACAAAGTCTTGTAAAGACAAAAATGACTGACTAGGTTTTGTTGATGACTAATTTCTATTGTAAGTCAACTTAACTGGTATATGGAAATGCAGCTCCTACAGAACTGTGCCAGAATGTCCTGTGAACAATGGTACCATTAAATAGCTTTTGCACTAAACATAGTGGCTTTGTCTCCGATGCATCACCACAATCCACAAACAAACAATAAGCAGGAGACACATGCACTTGTTAAAATGGTTTGTGGTTTGAAAAAAATCTAGCTGTGAGTCAGTCTTACAGATTTAACGAACAAAGTGCATCTTACCACCAAGTCCCAGTTGTTGAGTTCTAAAAGTGTGATTGCCTCAGCAATGTTGTCGATTCCGGTACATGCCTGAAATAAAAAGAACAAACTGGTTTTGATATTTGCATTTTAAAAATACCATAAACCAAAAAGTCCTCTTTTTATATTTAAAGAATTAAATAACAGAACAGGCCAAAAATACATTTCTGAGAGAATAAATTTATTTTCATTTTAATTTCTAGTGCATTATGCACTGAATATTATATATAAAAGCTTTTAAATTATATGAGAGATGTTTATTGTAAACCTTTAAGCTTAAAGTCATAATAAAACACAGTGTATATAAGCTTATAACCTTCAATTTTGGTGAAATATTTGTAATTGCCACATGTGTCAGATCTCTTTCTGCTCCTATTAAATAAAGAGTCTGTAAATCAAAACATATTGTCAATACTTGTAATCTGACTCATATAAGCAACCTTCAATTTTGGTGCATGCCATATCAAAATATTTGTAATTGCTACATATTTCAGATCTCTTTCTGCTCCTACTAAATAAACAGTTTGCCAATCAAAACATAGTGTCAATACTTGTAAAACTGACTAATATTTAAAATCCCAAGGCAAACAAACTGAAAAACATGAATGTGACAGGTGATGGCAGTGTAGAAACCATGCAGAGTCATCTGACAGCTTCTGGTCATGACAGGGTCATTAAAAGACAGATAAGGCTTCAGATGACAGTGTAGTAATGTTTTCTAGTCCCAAATAAGCAGACGACACCAAAATGATGCATTTTAAGCTGTCTATTGTTATTTTGTCTGGTCGTGTGCTTTCCATATTTCATTTTTGCTGAATAATTCAAACAAAGCCACTGACAGCTGATCATCTCGAGACATGTCAACAAAAAGAAGTGACTTCAATAGCCGTTGTCCGGCTAGCTCTGAGCAGGCACAAGAACGGGTCTGATCTACACATCCAGATCTTATAAAATCAGATTATCCGTATTTATGTGAGGAAGCCCACCTGAAAGTCGGCCAGGATCATTTCTCTGTCCATGTTGCTGTCGGAGGCCATTGCAGTGAGAGGCTAACGACTCATGTAAAAACCCCAAAAATATCAACCACCGATTTCAAAAAAGCAGCTCAGGACACGGCTTATCAGTGTGCGGCAAGTAACCGAGTATAAATGCTGCTCTTCGGGTCCGTGTTGTCAGTGTTTGGGGGCTTTCAGTTTTTTTGTTATCGTCACTTTGGTGTTCTGGATCGGCGTTCAAAGCAACAGAAACATCTTACGGCTGCCGTAAAGAAGTGCTGTGAACTGTCGCGCCCCGCACACGGTTGGAAAGAGCTGTGTAATTTTTAAAGCAGCAGCAGGGCCGCGGTTGAATTTGAATAGACTGTTATACAAGCGACTTGTTTGACTACCTTATGACATTTTAAACAAACAAAAAAAAAGCTTTAAAAATATATTATAAAAAATGTATATGGGCACTGTAGGCAGTTCCAAAGCAATGATTGTTTTGTCTGTAGCAATTTTCACAGTTCACTACCCGACTCCGACTGCAACCCCAGCAAAATTTGTTTTTTATTTAGTAAACATGAAGATATAACACTGCCAACCATGATGAGCAACCAAACGTTAGTAAGATTTTAGAAAAATCGTAATTTTACTAATGGATACTCCGACTAAACTCACAGGTTTCCTTTATGTCATCTATGCTAAAAAAGCTTAAACAAGTCTAAGTTGATTTGCTAGTCTTAGCAGGAACATATCATATCAGACTGGTTTTAGATGGGTTTAGAGCAATTTTCAGTGGGTCAGGATGAAAAAATTAGCTTGTTAAACAGCAGAGCACCATCTCGGCCAGGTAAAACCATCCTAATCCAGCAAACTATAGAGACTTCATTGCAATTAAAGCTTAATGTTACTTAAACTTTAACCTACAAACGTAAAGCTTGTCTCAAAAATAATAAAACAAAAACAAATCAATAAACCAGCCTTCACTGGTCTTAGCAGGTATGCCAGCCCCACAATGCTGGTTTTAGAGGGGTTTAGAGCAGTTTTCAGTGGGTCAGGCTAAGAGGCCTTGATCTTGGCCAGGCTAGGAGACCAGCTAGACCAGGGGTGCCCAAACTCGGTCCTGGAGGGCCGGTGTCCTGCAGAGTTTAGCTCCAACTTGCCTCAACACGTCTGCCGGGAAGTTTCTAGCATGCCTAGTAAGAGCTTGATTAGCTGGTTCAGGTGTGTCTAATTGGGGTTGGATCTAAACTCTGCAGGACACCGGACCTCCAGGACCGAGTTTGGGCACCCCTGAGCTAGACCATCTTAAACCAGTGAACCAGAGACATCCATTGCAATTAAACTTACTTGAGTTTTTATAAACCTCGCCTCTATTCATGCCTGCCTGGCCTGGAAAAAATCAAATATAAAATAAAATTTAGAAAAATAAATAAACCAGCCTAAGCTGGTTTGCTGGTCTCACAGCCTTACCCACTGAAATGTGCCCAAAATCCTCTAAAACACAGCAAATCAGTATAGGCTGGTTTAGTTTTTATGAGCAGGGATGTAGCAGTATGTCTCAGTAGCATATCATATATTAGTGTGTAGTAGTGTTAATGTAAACATATTAGCTATTGCTGTGCTATATGGCTTTAATTCCAGTGAATAAACAAAACAATGCGATGGTCAAATATTGACAAACTGGCCATTTTCAGACAGATTGTACTTGTGGTGCGCTGGATGGTTTCATCTCGGCAGTTCACATGATTGAATATAAAACTTGCACTGTTTTACAGCCTTTCATCCTACCAGTAATTTGAATAAATTTCACTTCAAACACACATTTATGGAGAGGGGGATTTTACACTGCTAATACCAACACTTCAAAGCCTTCACAACTCAAGGATGAAATGTCTAACATGGCCAGAACCTGTGAGAAGAAAGCAGAAAGTGCATCTCTCAGCCTCTCCCCAGCAACATTACCGTTGAGTTCCGCCTCACTCCGCGTCTGTTAGAAAAAGTGGGCGGAAGTGTTGGCCCTTTATTTCAAAAACGGAGTGATGTCAAACAACAGCGGCAGACTCTCTGACATAGTCAGCTGTCTTCCAACCAGCTTATTCAACGCCCATAAACCGGTCGAAGAGGATAACTCGATGCCCGCGACGTAGCCTAACCATTCTGCAGGTAGAGGACACAATGTTTCATTTTAAATGATCCATTATGACGTCGTCCATCATCGGCTGAATCGTCACAGTGTAACTGCACCTCCGTGCGCGAGGAATCACTGTGACAGAACGCTTGTAGATATTCACGCCTGCCGTTTGAAACGCTTGATCGCTGACTGAAAACCTATTAAAGCTTATTTCTACGCGTGTCCGTTTAAAATACCGGGCTAGTGTCAGTTAACAAGTTTTGATAACCCTCATACCAGCGTTCTTTGATGTGCACATCAAAGAAGATTCGCTTTTGACGTTTCATATTCAAAATGGGCGGGAAGCTTGCATAAAACTTACAACACATCCTTGCAAATCCACTGGATGCATAATAGAAATGTCCTCGCGGAATAACATCTTAGAGTCTTCTAACTCTATTTATGTTTCAGAGGTCGTTCGGAGGCTTGAAATGACAACATCTGCGAATGCTATGAACGCATCGCAGTTCTCCAGCCCATTGCACCTGCATATAGTTAATATCAAAGGACTCATGAAAGGGAAGTTTGGCTCTCAGATACGAGCATTTTTCATGTGACTACTACAGATCTGTTTGAATGTGAGATCATATCTAGATCAAGACCACAGGAGAGCTGCATGTCATTCGTGGACACGGGGAGGAACTTCGCGCATTGATAATAATAAAAGAGGATGTTTCGTTTCTTTTTCCTTTTTTTCCCCCCATATAATTCTTGAACGTGCATGGCATCCCTGTTTTCTCCGATGTTTTCGGTAGGACGATATTAATGTGGGTGGACCTTGGCGCATCTCCAACGGATATTTTCTTAGGGGGCCGCAGGATCGGACTATTTACTACAGCTTTGTAGTCCTTTTTACATATAAACCAGCGGACATTTTTTTTAAACGCAAGCACCAGAGATATTCTACCTCCTTTGTCAGGATATAATGGCCGAGGACACAGCTATAGATAGGCTGAGCACTGCAGCTGCGATTGGAGATCTGAAAGAAATTGAGCAGACACTGCAAAGCAACGTGAACGTTAATGAGAAGAACAAGTACGGCAGGACACCATTGCAGGTTCGACTCACATCTCCATGAACGACTTTCATATATAAACACGATGTTTATAATGCATAGTGCATCAGCCTCAGGAAAACATTTTGTCCTTTTCTTTTTTTTTTTTGCACTCACTAGCAGTGGCCTGGTTGATTTACTTCTAACTAAACCTGTGGTTTTTTCAAAAGTTTACCTGCGAACCAACAAGTACGCACCTGTTACAAATGATCTACATTTTATTATGCCAACAAATTAGCGTCACTCGTTCTCTGACATAAAGAATTCATTGTGGAAACTGAAAAGTGTTTTATTACACCACAGTCAGCTCACGAGCTAACTGAAATCGGACATTATAATTTTGGCAGACTTTTACACTTAAATTAGGATAATTCAGATATCATTGTATTTGTTTTTATATTTTTTTACAACATAAGTGTAACAACAAAGATAAAATGTATTTTTAATGATCATGGAGTTTCTATTCTAAGGCCCGAAGTGATTGTAGATGCGTATGTTTATTATTTCCTATTATGGGGTGGGATAAAATTCTAGAATTAAATAAAATAAATTAACTAAAATCGTATAAGCCTCGAGAGACTGTTTTTGCTTTTTAAATTGTTATTTCAGTCATATTCTGCTTATCAGAAGGCCGTCTGGACTTACACCAAGCACAATATAGCTGTTTAATTTCGGTCAGTCTGAAATATTCTAATATTACTCATGTGCTCTTGTCATATTCACACAATATATTCTCTTGACTTCAGAATGAGTGATAATCTGAACACTGGGTAATCCCCATCCTCGATGTTAGTAGCCGTAGTGTATGACAATTTCTGCCTATGCAAATGTGGTAGGCTATATATGTTGGTACATGACATAAAATATTACGATTTTAGGTTAAAATTATATGAGTGGATAAGGAAAAGTGTATATTTTAGGTGCTGTGACTGGTCACTACTTTTTAGATTTTGACCGTTTTATCACCTTTTACCTTCACTGGGTCAATTAAATGTGCGATGTGACAAATTAATTCATAAAAAAGTGTAAATGTTCCATGTGGTCTCTTAATTAATATGAGTAAAAAAAATAAAAAAAACGCATGCATAATAATTATCCGAGAATGAGCTGTGTAAAATGAAGCCTTATACCCATATTAAACTATTCGTGTGATGTACTGGTGAACTTCCTCTTGAAATTTCCATAAACACAATTCATAGTATGGGGATTTTTTTCATGGGCATGTCGATTAGGTCTATGCCATCACTTCATAACTTAATACCTATTATCATCAGAGGTCAGAGAGTCATCATTTAGGAGGTCGTCCTGTGCTTAAAACTGATAGATTTCACCACAAACATTTTTTTATGTCACAGGTTGTGAAGTCGTGGTTATTCTTTCAAACTATTCCTATCTTCGATTTCTTTCTATTTACATTATAATTACATAATTAAGTATCTTCTAAAAATAATAATAATAGGTACACACTCTAAGATATACAGTGTATAGATAGATAGATAGATAGATAGATAACTTATGCATTCATGTATATTTTACCCTATATCGTGATAGAAAAATAAATAATAATAATAATAATGCACTCATAAGGCTTAATTAAAATTCACACTTTCACTAAAAGTGATTCATGTAATTAATGAATGTAACAATAACACATTCTCTTTGGGTTGTATCTCAGGTGATGAAACTTGGCTGCCCGTGCATAGCGGAGGCGCTGCTTCGAGCTGGCGCCGACCCAAATGCGCGCGATCCCATCCTACGACTGACCGTCAGTCACGACGCCGCGCGAGACGGGTATCTGGACACTGTACGGGTGCTCGCGCAGAATGGTGCTGATGTCAATCTCCCTGACAACGACGGCAACCTGCCTCTGCATCTGGCGGCGCGGGAGGGACACCTGGATGTCGTGCAGTATCTCGTGTCTGACTGCAGCACGCCGCCTTTTCTGCCTAACGCGAAAGGTTACACGCCTCGTGACCTGGCTTTCATGCACAAAAAACACAGAACTGTGGAGTGGTTAGAGAACATTACGCCTTCACAATCCAGCTAGAAATTATGATTATGGGCCTGTGTGTTTTGTTGTGTAACAGAGGTAGCAGACAAATGCTGAATGAGCGAATTATTGCATTGCAGACAATTCAGCCAACTACCTCTTATTGCATTGTAAAATATTGGGCTCAGGGGCTTGTCTTTGTTTTTTTTTGTTTTTTTTGTGAAGAACAATTAACATTTCAGTTGACCTTGCATGTATTTCACATTTCCCCCCATTTCAACTGGCTAAATTGATTTTTGTTTTTGTTTTTTGTTTATGAGATATTTTTCAGGTCATCTAAGTCTCCATTTTTTTTATTTGTATAGATTATTTCTTTCTCTAACTTTCAGGCAGGTCACACCTGTCCTACATGTCCTGATTTATAACACACACAAAAAAAGATAACCTAAATTAACTGATGTGCTCAAAGAAACCAATCTCCTTTTTATTGAAATAATTGCACTATAATGGTCAAAATCAACTTAACTCCTGACTGCTCTGTTTTTGTTGTGTTTAGTTTTATGACATTGAACTTGCACTTTTGCTTGTAATTAATGGCTTTTAACTATTGATTTACTGTGAACGATTGTCTTTTGTCGCATTGAAAATATTAAAACCTTGCAGAATAACCAAAGACAGCTGTTAAACGATATGTTTCGATATGTCTTCATGACGTTGTGTGTTTAACTCTGGCCTCGTGTCACTGAAATACGGGTAGGCCTAGAAAACATTTATGAGACTGTATTAAAAACATGAAATATAATTGGTTGAACATTGATAACTGTTGTTTGATGTTGTCAAATTTTTTTAACAGAAAAATAAAACGCTGTGACGTTCGCGGTGGCAGTTGTATATTTTTACTGAATTAGTTACAGACCAAGTCGTCCGCCTCTGTAAACAGAAAGAGCCTTACAGTCGACAACAATCAGATTTAGCTTTCATTGTAGTGAAAAAGCGTAAATAAATGAATATAGCCTAATTTCCATTGTCCTAAAATTGATTTGACGAGAATTAGCAACATTTTTCTCACCTTTAAAATATTGTAGGAGTCAATGACTCCACACTTAGGCTACTATGTTTCTGTCCGGATTATGATAGACATGTTTTCAATTTCTAAAATAAAAGTCATGTAACTATGTAACTGATCGGAGATAGTTAAAAATCAAAAGTGCCATTAAAAGCTTTTTTATAAAAAAAAAAAAAAAAATGATGTAGCTGTTAGTTATATAGCCTATATATATATATATCTATCTCTTTAAAATTCGAATGAAAAGTTATAATGTAAGAAAATATTAATATTTAACAAATACTGTGGCATAAGTAAAAAACATGAAGGCTTTTTTTCCCCAGATATTTTGACCTTTTCATGACAAGGCACGTCTTATTCAGGTCAAACTGAGTATAGGCCTAATCCTACATTTTTAAGACTCAAAAGTTCATGATATTTAATAAAAATGCTTTATATTTACATTAAATCTATGTACACTCACATTCAAAGTGCAAGGACTGTATTTTAGTACTTCTATACATTTTATAGTAATTAAATCAATTTTTATGAAAAGGTATAGGCTACACGTTTTATCTCCTAAATGTATGAAACAATGAATTCAAAGATTACATATCTAGGGACTTGAAACGTGTTTTAAACTAGATTATTAAAAGATCCTTTTTATAATCTCGAACGTCCTTATTTGTTACTGACCCACATCGAAACAGCAACAGAAACGCATGCACAATGAAATCTAAATATGCTTTCTCTCGCAGTAATCTAAAACAAATATTTTGACGTGTGGTGTGTGGCAGTCATTCATTTCAAAACCAGACTACAGACAGGAGCGAGTGGACACGTTTCAACCACGAATTCGTATGTAATAATGTGCCATATTTGCTTGGATAAGCAATGCGCTTTTATTTTAGAGTTCGTGCGTCGTGGATGCATGGATTGTTGTTATTACGCTTGCAGAATATAAAGACAGACGATGAATGATAAAATGGTGACTCTCTGAGGGTTTTCATGGTCGAGCAGCAGCAGAAATCCGTTAGATCGGTGGGAGGAAACAGTCCGGTGCGCAGTGCCAAGATTTTCAAATTTAGGCGCTTTCGGTGTAAAAACGCTCACGATTCTCGTCAATCTTACTCTGCGAGTGAAGACGACACTTATAGGGTGTTTGGCGTTTCAAAACGCAGTTTTCTTGTTTATGGAGATGCCATGCAGTGGTCTTCTTCCTGGTTGCGCGGCTGCGTAAAATCTTCTAGAAACGCACGATGCTTGATCAAGCTTTATCCTTCAAATCTAATGAATTACATTTATGGCAATTATTCAGCTCTCGGCACGGGTTTATATTGACTGTCAAGGAGAAAAAGGTAAATAAAACAACGTCTAAATATGCAAACACTCTAGACATGTTTGGGCATATCTATGGTCAGTTTATAATTCACGCATAGTTTACAATGAAAAAATAAAGCTTTTTATGTCATTTGGGAGAACTGTGTGTGGGTTAGCCAAAACAATAACTTTATCAATATTTAATATGTTGAATGTATAGCATTATAATGTTAAATCGAAAGTCAACGATGACAAAATGGAAAAATAAAGATTTTACTAAAGATTTTGATAGCTGTCAGTGCTGAAAAATATGAAAGCAAAGATGATGACCCTGCATCCTCAATCATGTCGAGACAGACTATATTGTATAAGCATATATTCTCTATATATGCATATATTTGCATACATCCCGCACTGAAAAAATGGTAACCTAAAAATGGTGACATTAATTTATACCAGCAAAACTTAATCTTCAATCAGGTAGAAATAGCTCTTAAAGGTAACAATTGCAGGTCATCACTTTTTACAGTGTGGCTACAGTGATAAATTGTGATGTATTGTTCATAGATTGTAGCAAATGTGGGTGTAGAGGTCTCCACATCTGACCTTTCAGGAGAGTTTGATTGAGCTGATAGTTAACAGTTATATGCGAACAGCTGCTTAAGTCGTCTTATGTAGGTTTTCAAAATGGACTGAATGACCAATGCAAAGTATGATATTTTTATACATGAGAACATTTTAAGAGAGGCCTTTTTATTATTTTAATACTAGGAAAAATTAATTGCATAAGGGTTAATTCAGATGAATGTTGGAGTTCCTTTTTGCTCATTCAGTAATTCTATTTTAAACACATAAGTGGTCACATAGAAAAACATACACAACAATACAATTTATAATTTATAAAACAAATTATAAAAAATATTTGTATAATGTATCTATTCATTCATTCATCCATTCATATTTTATTTTAAGTCACCCTGCTACAAGATCAGTTCGATTTTAACAAAATGGAGACATGAGGGAGCATCATGTGGCAGACCTTTCATCTGCATTTCACAAACTGTTTGCCCGGGCCTGTGTCTGATTGTTTTTCCAACGTCTGTTTAATTGCTCAACTGCAGTATTTTGTTTTGTCCCAGTCACTGAGTGTCAAAATCTTTCATGTTAGAAAAATTCTCGTTAGTCATTGTATTGATCCAGAATGTGTTTATTTGTGTGCATATATCTTTATGTCATGTTTTACATAAGTATAATAAAATAGTTTGTGTGTAATTGCTTTCCAACACCAGTGCTTATTTAAAGGGGTCATATGATGTTGCTAAAAAGTACATTATTTGGTGTATTTGGTGTAATGAAATGTGTTTATGCGGTTTAAGGTTAAAAAAATACATTATTTTCCACATACTGTACATTATTGTTTCTCCTCTATGCCCTGCCTTTCTGAAACGCGTCGATTTTTACAAAGCTCATCGGTCTGAAAAGCGAGGTGTGCTCTGATTGGCCAGCTATCCAGTGCGTTGTGATTGGCCGAATACCTCAAGCGTGTGACGGAAATGTTACGTCTCTTACCATATTGCAATGTCTTGTCCCGGCCGGAGCGACGAGACAAAAACATTAAAAGCCATTATAAACGAGGCATTTGTTGCATCCAGTGGGGACATAATTACGGTTTATAATGACTTATACTGTCTTTTTACGCGTTGC
>NW_015536549.1:2043952-2048370 GCF_001515605.1 Sinocyclocheilus anshuiensis
ACAGACAGACAAACGGGACACTCTCACAGCCTTACACACGTGTCACATACAAACAGATCACAGATAATGACCATGTGCTCCCAGCACATCATGGCGTATCAGTTTCTGTATGGCATTGCATTGATGACATGTCTTCTCAGGAGCGAAAAGTGTCTGTGAGCACAGTTTATTACGTCCAAATGCTCATTTATCATCATCATTCTGTCCTCCCGATGCTGTTGTAGAGCCCCCGTAAGCCCAGGACGTCCAGCCAAAAGCCTCCTGCTTGTCTGATCTAAGGCAATAGAGCTCCACGCTGTATGGAGAGACAGGAAAAAAAGAAAAGACAAAAACTACAACTAAAAGTACTGTGCAAAACCAATGGATTTTCTATGAAGAATATATCCCTCACCTTCATTAACTACACACTTACAGTCACTCTACACAAGGCATGAGTTCAAACACGAAAATCTTCACTTCAATAGCAGCCACTAACCACCAGAACTTTTTCCCCTCCCGTTTTGATTAATTCAGGGGACAGTTTTAATGCCAAAGGCGCATTAAGGAAAAATTGAAATCGCATCATATGACCCCTTTAAACCACTGTTTTTAAATTCAATATGCAAAAAATACACTGTAAAAAAGTGGTAACCTGGAATTATTCACTTAAAGAGCTATTTCTACCTGATATAACCCATAAAAATACTTTTGTTGGTATAAATTGTTGGTTCAGTGATGTCAAATAGTATTTTTGACTTAAACAAAACCAGTCTGGCCAACCTATCTTGCTTTATGTTTGAAAGTTAATGCAGAATGCTGAATAAAACACCCATTGCATTACAGCCAAAGCGTCATTGATTTTGTGGCCAATATAACAAGTTTGCTGCTTTGTAATTTATGAGCGTTACAAGAGCTTGTCAGCAGCTGCCAGGTGGAGTGCCACTTGAAAACTATGTTTTCCCACAGAAGGGGTGATACAATGTGTCCAAAAGCCCCATGGTGGTGAGCCACTGGCCAGTCAGCAGGGGCACTTTTATCAGACTTTTGTGAAGAACTGCTGTGCATTTTGCTTTCCATTTTCAAGAGAAGTTAATTTGTGGTTGCAGTGACTGACAGCACAGAACTCAATTCAAGTGAAGCTTCCTTCCACTTTCTGCAAGCACTGGGGGTTGTGTCACAAATACACAAAATATGATGAGCAGAGTTTGCAGACATATAGATAGATAGATAGATAGATAGATAGATAGATAGATTTTGAAACATTAACTATGTACACATATAATCATGTACACACAATAATGGAAATGTGATTCTAACTGCTGAAATAACCAATGAGGATATAGTAAATCAAATAAATTAAAATAATAAAAATAGAAATGTGGAGCCTCTGAACTGGCAGAAGGATTTGACAAAGTTGCTGAAAATTATCATCCCAGATTATCTGATGTATCCTTGTCATATTGTGATAGTAATGGAGCTGCCTGCTCAACCGTGTCTAGCAATGCTGACTGATGACGTGCCAATGGCTTTTTTTGCTCCCGGTCACATACAAAGTATTTCGAAACGCACCTTTTTAATGTGCCGATCAGGAGTTGTTACACCTGAACCTTATTTGTTAAAAGTGTACCTAATGAGGTTTTGTGTTACTGACAGTTTGCTGGGTGTCTATGCAAACTATACTGCTGGACAGCAGATATTAAACAAATATGTATTTGCATATATAAATTGGTGCGTATGTAAATATATATAGAGGAGCAATTTCAGGGACTTTCAGGTCAGGTCAGGTCAGGTTGCCACAATTATAATGCATTATGTATTATGTAAATATTATGTACATTTCAATAATTAAAATGCTTTTTAAAAATCTTTTTGTATATTTCCAGAAAAATGTATATATTTATTTACAGATATAATATAATTATATTATAAAAGTTGTTTTAATTATTATTATTTTTAAATATTTCTCATGATTGTTTACATGTCGCTAAAAAGCCATTAATACAAAAAGAAATATTGTGGAAGTGTTTCATTTTTAAAATTAGGATTTACATGTAATATTTATTTTTTCAATAACATATATTTTCCTCAAATCAATGTCAATGCAAAACAGCATCCCGCTGTGACAACTTACCCCACATGCAGTAGTGTGAGTTCATGTGTTTAATGAATATTTGTTTCCTTGGAAACAAGTGTGGGACAAGTGTGTGTTCAATGACTTTTTTGCAGCCAAGACTTTAAGGTATGTAGTAACACAAAAAACGAAAATAAACCTACATTGAGACCTATTTACTTAGGGGGAAAAGTGACAACTAACCCCATGCTTCCCTGTATGCATTTGTACGGTGCAGGAAATATTTATAACATTCTTAAGATTTTTTTTTTCAAGTGTGTTGCCTATTGATGAAAAATCTCATACAAAATACACTCGAAAAATACATACACCACTAACAGATGAATGGCACTGTACTAAAATAAAATACACAATAGGAAATCAAGCTCTGATTTTTGATTAACAGCATGACCACAATATTAGCTCATCAGTATTACTTTCTAGTAATGGTCATCCCAATTAAAAAAATAAATAAATAAACACATATAACTGGAGTTTTTAAAACTAAGTGAAAATGGCTGGACATGGCCTACAACATAAGTGACTCAGCAGTTCATGTGCTCTACAGTAATACGCGCCCTCTAGTGATGCACAAATGCTACTGCAGTATTAACAGTAACGGACCAGTTTTTATAAACAGGTTTTCAGCGCGCCACGCAACGCATTACGTAGGCTACTGACGTAATTTTACAAAGAATTAGTTAAAAATAATTTGAAAGAGAGAAGGGTACCGAGCTGACTTCAAATGACTTAAATTAACATTAATCATAAATACAGTGGCAAGAATACATATGTGAACCATATCGTAAAAAGTGCTTGTGTGTTACTAGTTTATTCAAACCACATTTTAGAAATAATAAATGCAGAAATCCAATTTTTTCTAACTTATTCTCGCCACTGTATTTATCTAAAATTTCACTGCATTTTTAACTGCCATTTGTTAAGTATTATATAATATGTTTCAATTAAATTTACAATGAAAATGACCTTAATGCATTACAGAAAACCTTCTTAATATTAAAAACTGGTATTCAAAGAAAACGATAAAGGCACACAGACAATTTCATAGCATAAATTCTATTTATTATTTGCCTGTAGTACATAGAAGATGCATAATTCATAATTTCATATATACATACATTTATATACATACATTTATATATATATATATAAATTGTATATTAAAAGTTGTAAATATGTATAATATTTACACAAAAAATACTAATAAAAATGATTTATTTATTAATTAAAATGAAAACTGAATGTAATTTATTTGCACAAAACTAATGTTTTATATCAGTATATAAAACATTTGTTTTTGTGCAAATAATTATATTAGTATACAATTTTAATATTAAAATCTTCACTTCAATAGCAGCCACTAACCACCAGAACTTTTTCCCCTCCCGTTTTGATTAATTCAGGGGACAGTTTTAATGCCAAAGGCGCATTACCTACTACCACTTCTAATTTCTAGCAATTACTTTGTCTTTAGATAAAATTTGAGTTAAGAAAAATAGAGGCTTGGTTTCTATACTCTCTTGTGCTTTCTTTTATAGACAGAGCGAGAGGGCTGGGCATAATTTCACTAAGCATAAACCATCTTTCATTTCAAAAAACATCAAACAGCTATTCAAGCACATCCCAGCTTTGGGTGTGATCATAATGCCCGTGGTCTTATATTCAAATTGCAAATTGCAAGAGGGGAAAATACTCATATATTACTTGGCTGAATCCATGAGGATTCAAATCATTTTTTTTCTAAGCTTATGAGTCCCTTATGATGTCATAAAGACTTATTTTAAAGTATCTGGTACTGAAAATGTAAAATAAAAGTCACTAAAACATATATCATTGCACTATTTACAATAAAGTTAACTAAACACACAAGTGCACCAGCAAAGGTGAAATTATCATTATTGAGCAGTTTCGCACACTCATACGTTTACTTTTGTGAGTCACTACGGCTTATATCGCATTAATCACTCCAGGCTGACCTCATAGCCACCTTCAGACTATCGAAGACTTCAGTGTTTTTTGACGGTAAATTCATTTTTTGTTGTGTTACTACACTGAACAGTATTGATGATGTTAAAAGTAAAGAAAAAAAAAAAAGAGATTCACAAAGCAAAAAGCAACAAAACATTTCAGCTTGACCAATATGTGAGATCAGCCATTATTGTGACATGTTAATGCAAGAGCAAAAACTATGTAATTCAGGAAAAAAGTGTTATATATAATAAAAAAACAACAACATATATATATATATATATATATATATATATAATTTTTTTTTTATTATTATTACTACTTATAGAACAATTATAAC
>NW_015536549.1:2048509-2071612 GCF_001515605.1 Sinocyclocheilus anshuiensis
ATAATTTACATAATTTAATTGCTGCACCAAATCCATTCAGATTTGGTGCTCACAAGCGATAGAGAGAAATGCAAATTTCTCAACACACATTGGGTAGCTGAAGTGTTCATTGAGTAGTTTAAAACATCCAAACAAACCTACAAACTCAAAAGCTTACATGTGGTTAAACAAAAGTCTTGCGTGATGATTCATGCGTGCACATATGTGTGCTCAAGTTGGGCTTAATTCTTTGAGTCAAAAGTGCAAAAATTCATGATGAAACTTTTTTTTCTTCTTTCTTTGTGTGTGTATGTGCAATGCCATTTGTTTTGCTCCACTGCAGCTTCAGCAGAAATGAAACGAGCCCTTTATGGAAACAGACACCGAGAAAGAAAGAAAGAAATAGAGACAATGTTAAAGATGCATTTTTAAAAGTACTCCAGTAGGTTCGTCTCCTTCCAGTGTAAGTGTTGCTACAGTGGAAAGGTGCGTGACCGGCTTGTCTAGGTGTCGTCAATGAGAGACAAAGGAATCACATGATAAAGTTTTCAGGGTGCAAAATGGCTCCTGCAGATTTCCCCGTCCAGCAGGACAATGCAGGAGAGGTTTAATTATCACTGTGGCCTCCTTTATCCCATGATGCCACAGGCACACCATCCCACACCCAAGGCGAGCAGACAGTTTGTCTCTTTATGCAAAGGGCCGTGTGAGGACAGGACTCAAGGGTTGTGTGCGTGTGTGTGTACGGCGGGGATCAGTGCAGGCAGTAGTCAGTTAGTTTCGTAGGATGAGAGCAAGGCAGCATCTACAGGCTCCATACAGGAGGGACACGTGAAGGACCTCATCAGCCAGTCATCTATGCAGTCCAGGTGGTAGATGTGCATGCAGGGGAGGAACCGGATGGGGTCTCCATACACAAAGTCCATCATGCAGATCACACACCTGCGCAAAGAGAGAACGTGTTAACACACACCACGATAAGCTTGGCAACAAAGGGCACAGCGTTTCCATAGGCTGCTGACAGAGTCGGGCATAATGCAGAATTTAAAAGTTGGTCACACCCTGCCGGATGTTGAATCGGAAATTGAATTAGAATGACAGGAAGATGAATTTACTGAACTGTAATTCAAAAATAATTCAATAGTCGCACAACAGAATGGTCAGGAACAGACACTTCTGAGATGTCCTCGTTAAGGTTTACATCTTGTAAACCTGCTTCATGTTGCTTGGATTCATTTAGATTTGAGCATTCTGGGAATATATAAACCAACATTTAAAAATTTGGGGTTGTTATGATCTTTTAATGTTTTTGAAAGAAATATCTCATGCTCACCAAGGCTGCAGTTTTTTTATCAAAAATACAGTTAAAAAAAAAAGAGAGAAAGAAATATTAGTTTTCTATTTTAATATATTTTAAATAGTGCTGTCAAAATTAGCGCATTAACGTAGGGGATTAATGTTTTCAGGTTAACGAGTTAAAAATATTTAACGTAATTAACGCAGGGGTGGAGCCAGGGTTGGCCACCCCACTCACAACTGCTGCTTCTGTCTTTTTTTCTTGACAAGAATTGTGTTTATTTAGACGCAGAACGTCTTTACGACCACATCAAACGGGAGACTTTCAGACGTGCACTCCAACTTCGCCTCAGCGCCAGGCGCGAGTCAAACAAGCATGGAAAAGGTACAGGTGACGAGCATGCAATGTCATAGTTATGTCGTCAGTTAAGTCATGAAGTTACCAGAAAGGCGATTAAAGTTGCCTTAAACTGTGCATGCATGTAAATGTTTGTTATATATGAGTCACATTTAGAACATGACTCTGAAATGCAGTGATTTGTAAAACTGTCCTGGAGCACCCCAGCACTGTCTCCCTCATCTATAACACAACACGATTCACAAGTGGGTCAGACTCAGAAAAGGTAAAGAGTAGTGAGAAAATACGATGCATGTCAGATCCGCGTCATGTTCAGCAGCCAAAATAACCTAATAACCAAGCTGCTGTGATGTCTGTAAATCAAAGAACAAAAGAAAAAAAACAAACAAACAAGAAATCAATAACTTGTTTAAGGAATCATCTAGATTTAATTTAGAATTTAGTGTTTGATAACTTTATTCAATTTCTGTATATTTCCTACTTGCTGAAGGGCACAGGTATATTTTTTTATAATGGGTTTATGTGAAGATTGTTTTAAGTTCACTTAAATTAGAAGTTTTTTTTTTTTTAAGTCTAATAAATGTTAAAAGTTATAGCTCTCATTTATACTATATGAATGCCTATAGTCAGTGGTTAAATATTAGGGGGGATAAACAATTTCATAGAGACATCAGTAGTATTGTGGATGCCTTTAAACAAATATGAAAAATATACTGTGTTTATGTTGTTTCTACATTAATTTGAAGATTGAATGTGAAATTATAGCAAAATAAAAGTATATTTAAAAACTTTAAATGTTAGGTGAGATTAATCGCGATTAATTTCAGAAGAAATGTGCATTAGTTAATTTTTTTAATTGATTGACAGCACTAATTTAAAAATGCAATTTATTCCTGTGATGGCAAAGCTGAATTTTCAGCAGCCATTACTCCAGTCTTCAGTGTCACATGATCCTTCAGAAATCATACTAATATGCTGATTTGCTGCTTAAACATATATTATTGCCAATGTTGAAAATGGTTGTACTGCTTAATATTTTTGTGGAAACCGTGATACATCTTTCCAGGATTCTATGATGAATAGAAAGTAAAAAAAAAAAAAAAAAGCATTTATTTAAAATTTAAATCTTTTGCAACATTTTTAAATGCATTTACTGTCACTTTTGAACAATTCATTGCATCCTCGCTGCTACTCGCTGATGATAATTAAATTCCATAAAGCAAAGCATTATAAATATAGGCCTAATTCCGTTAAACATTTAAATAATCTCATAATTGAACATGCTACCATAGTCATAGTAATAGCAGATTTCATCTTAACCTGATTCATTTCACTATAAATATGCTGTGCTTTCATGTGCATATTTATAGTGAAAGGAAAGGAATTTAAGTTTTTGAGCTAGATTGAAAAAAAAAAATGGTGCTCCTAGATGGTGCCTTCAATACCTTTAATATTACTAAGAAACAAAGAGACAGGCACACAGTCTCATCACTTACTCTCTAATCTTCTTCTCAGTGCCGTCACTGCCTGGATCGTAGACACCTTTGGGAAGATGCTGGATGAGGCCGATCCTTTGAGCGATCCGCACCTGCTCCTCTTCAGTCAGTTGGGTTGCCAGCCGGGCCTGGCTGGGAGTGGGGTGATACACGGGCACATGGATCTGCTCCTGAAAACACACACACGTATGGCATAAGAACATATAACAATAGTGAATATTCATGGATTAGGTTTGAAATCTTTAACGTCTTCTATGCCACTCAATATAACGCAAAGTCATATATGACCAAGCAAATCCAGAATTGACTACACAGCTAAATAATGCTTAATACAGTTATGAGTAAGCATCTTAATATTTGAGGCACGTGCAACTAAAGCTCCACTAGGGGGCGATCTCTCCCTTTTTGCACCATTTTGATGTGAGAAGCCCAAATGGGACCATATTGAGTCCAAAGGGTACTTATGAAGAGAGGGAGGTGAACAATAGCTCCCATTGAGACAGGCGCCTGCTCAGCATTCACTAATGAATGCTGTTTGGGAGACTGTGAGCATGCTTAAGCTCTGTGTGCTATGCATTCTGCTAAAAACTGCAAATAAGGTATTTAAGGCTGTCATTAGAACAAGTAGATGTCACAGTACTGTTCATAGCAAATGAGAATCAAAATATAAGCATTTATTTGAATTTCATAAAGAGCAAAACTTCTATTATACACTGTAAAATCTGCATAACAGTTCTTATGAGACTTATTTTTTTTCACAGTTTTCACACCCATGATCGTTATTTTTTTTTAGCACTCCCCTGATTAATATATTTAAAATAAATATTATGCAACTTCTTCAGGACTTCAATTATATAAATTATAATGTATAATAATAAAACATAAAAAATAATTATGCAATAATATATAGAAATTAACATTTATTTAATAAAAATTCCATACACACACACACACAACAAATTATATACAATAAAAATTAAATATATAAAATATAAATGAATAGAATTTTGTGCATACACACACAAACATATATACATATTTTTGGTAATGTGGCCCACTCAGTCATGTTAAATAATCGTGATTATGATTTTTGCCATAATCAAGCAGCCCTAATATACACACACATATGTGTCTGTGTGTAGTAAGTTTTTATCCCTTTTTTTATTATTTTCTAAATGTTTAACATCTTACTGTTCTGCTTACAATATTACATACCTCTCTTTTCTCATAAATTTACATACCCCTGTGCATAATCTGTATGAACCTAACCACCATTACAGCATAATACCATTAAATAACCACTAAACCCAAGAGAGGACATTAATGTATTGTTTCAGGTGTCAACGATTGTACCCTGGAGTTCAGATCACATCTCCCTTTAAAACCCTACAATAATCTAGCCATGTAAATGAGTGATGATTTGTGAATGGTGGTGTTGATGGTTATTGGACTGGAGGTTTCACACTCTGAGAGCTCGCAGTCTTGGGAACAACAACAAAAATCAGCACTGCTTTGGCTCAGAACAGCCACACACGGCCAAATCTACAGATATTGCTCCATGGATAATCATACTTTGCAGATATTTATTACTTCCTTTACATTATAAACTTCTAACCCACATTCATATAGGCACGCACCACTATAACGATTAATCAGAATTAGGACAGGTTTCCACACAGGGGAGTAAAGCCCATAGGCAGGAGTGAGACATGTTCTGTAGAAACCAGGCCGGAGGACTCAGAGGTGCTGCTGGGAAAAGCAACCATGGCGTAGTGCAGAGTTCTGTTTTCAGATCAGATTAAAGGTGAGCTCTAAGATCAGGTTCAGCGCTCACTTGAGAATTAGGTCACGCAACGGCCATATTGAATACAATCACATAACGGACACATCAGACAGGTTACACTACCTATTTAAATACACACTTATTTGCACACTGGCTAAAGACACTACCAATAGAAAGAACATTTGTGAGGCACGTACACACTCATAATGTAGAGGTCAGCACTCTGTGGTCCAGCAAATAAAGGTGTGTGTGTGCTTAAGTCAAATCGAAACATGATCGCTCTGACAACGGTGGCGTCATCTTCTCTGAAACTCTTGTGTTTCACTTTATGGAAAGCTAACAAAGGCTGAGTCGCTGCCTAGTCAGTCAATGACTTCACAGGCAGCGTTTATGTATTAAGGTACATCTTAAAGGCAATGTATATAATTTTTGTGGCACTAGAATCACCAAACGGAACAACAAAATTAATCTAAACACTCACCCCATCTGCTAATGGCCGAAGAATAGATGGGCTGGTTGGCATGTTCAAACAAACAAAACAAAGTTTTGATATGACATTTAAATTTAATATTATAAATATAAAATATATATAAAAATATATAATATAATATAATATATCATATTTTGGGCTGGTCAGGATGTTTAAACAAACAAAGCAAAATTTTCATATGACAATAAAATATATAAAATATGTTGAACAGGCTGATTTAGAAATGTAGATATGACTAAATATTTTAAAATATATAATATAAAATCTAATATACTGTATAATAGTTAATAATAATTTTATAAAATAATATTTTATAATATATATTTTATATATAAATATATAAAATATGTAGCATTAAAAACAATTACATAATTAAGGACACAAGATTCAGACTGACTTAATCAGACTGATATAACCAAGCAAATATTTAAATGCTATAATGCTTTCTCTGTAGAAATACTGTAATAAATCATAGAGACTCATCAATTTAAAAAAGGTCACATCAGTGTTTTGTGAACACTATTTTTTGACAGCAAGTATTAAGTATTTGCTAAGTATTATTAACTATTAAATACTAAGTATTAAGTATTTAGCTTGCATTTACTACTTGGACTTTTCCCAAATTATAATGCCAGACTAAAATATGTGAAATCGAGTGCAACATTTTGAAATATTATAGGCAACCTTTCATTGCATCTAAATGTTGTACGACTCATCTGCATTTTAGCTTGCATTCTCCGGTGATTTATTAAAGGGCATACTGACGCGCAAAACATGATTTTAAAATGCATTTTTACTTAATATTTCTTCTTAAAACTGCATTTGTAAATTAAGAAACGTAATTTATCGACATTAGTAATTGTAATCAAATTACATAAATTAAAAATGTAATGCATTACATTACTGTGTTATCAGGAAAAGTAATTAGAATACAGTAATGCGTTATACCCAACTCTGACTGCGATATTACAATACTGCATTTATCGTGACAACCCTATGTATCGATCCACATCGATGGATCGTTACACCCTACAAGTTGTAAATATATCAATAAAACAAACCCTTACCTTGTTAATATATAATTAAACAACACTGACAAGAAAAAGAAAATCATCACATTCAAATACATTTTGTGGGGTATTATAAGCAGTGAGGTATACATCTACTGTATACTACCTTTAAACATTTACCAGACAAAGGCATCCTAATAGACAGTATGTTACAAGACCAATTTATTTGGACATATCATATTTCAGGCATCAAGAGCACAGAGCTACAGACTGTTAAAATTGCTCGTTTGAGAACAACATGAACAGCATCAGACACTCCAACACCACGAGTGCAAGAGAGAATGATTTGATTGGTTCAAAGATACAGACAGTCTGAGACAAAGAGATGAAGGAAGCGTGGAAAAGAAAGAAAAAAAAAAAACAGAGCTGGCGAGTGGGGAATTCTGTTTGGTCTGGTAGGCTTTGGGTGCTAAACAAAGCATGTCGTCCAGTATCCGGCCCTCCCTCATTACTGGAGCAGACAAACCGTCCAGCGGTCCATTTTCTGCTCTCTTTCTCCGACTCTGTTCCAGTAAAGGCTGAAAGCACCACTCCCTCTCTGGACTCACTGGACTAAACAAAAGAATCCAAACCTTCATCACACTGTATGCTTCTACTGCCTCAAAATCTATAAAAACTATAAACCAGTAAAACAACTGTTACTCCTGATAACACTGTCATCTACTGACTTCATCTTTGTATCAGAAATCAAATCAATGTCAAGGCTGATTCAGTGCTTTCACAACAAACATAGAAATGAAGTCATCTGTGCTTCACATTCCTGTAGGTGTACCTCACTCGATTAGCCCAAAATAAGGCTACAGGCTAGCATGACTCAGCCAGACGCTCAACCGCCCTACACAGTGGACAGAGACTACAGACAGTATGAGGAGGAGGAGCTACTTTAGCATCTCCAACACTGCTACTTTTAACATTAGCTTCCCAAGCTACTCATATGCTAACAAGACAAAGAAGCTCACTGTAATGAAGCTGCTAAAGAGGCATATATCTTCAAATACATTACTAACAAAGGATATACTGTGTTTTTGCAATCAGAGTGATATTTACCTGGCACAAAAGCAATTAAAATCTTAATTAAGGTGACAGCATTAAATGTGAACAATTTACACCAAGTACATCTAACAAAAAAATTAAATACACACCACACACATACATATATATACAGTATATATATATACACACAACCAATCAAGACTTACAGGGTCAGTAAGAATTTAATTTTATCTTTTATCAGATGAAAAACAGTAAAAACATTAACGTTGTAACAAATTATTAAAATTTTTAATGTAATTGTAACACTGAATCAAGCATTTTTCAGTGTGAAAATCTGTAGTGTGCTATAATTTATTCCTATGAACTGAGGAATGAATTGAGGAATTTGATGAAAAATCAGTGTCACATGATTTTAGGATTCTTTGATGAATAGAAGGTCCAAAAGAACAGCATTTAATAAAAAAAGGGCATTATAAATGTCTTTACTGTCACTTTTGATCAATTTAATGTGTTGTTGCAGATTAGAAGTATTAATTTCCTAAAAAAATACAAATAAAATAAAACGTAACTGACCCCAGTGTAACATCAATTCTACTCATTCTTAATTATAAGGGTCAGACAGAAAATGGTCATGCAAAGAAAAAATATGACTGCTATTAGAGCATGAAATCTAGACGAAAATTATAAGAGAGCAAGAAAAAAAAAAAATCTAAATATCTTAGTCCAACTTCACAAAAACCATTCTGTTGTGATTTCACCCAAACTAAAACATTCACGACATTTTCAAAAACATTTTTTTTTTATTCAGGCTGAAATTAAACTTTCAAAGTGTATGTAAATATATCGACAAGTGTTACGGGAACAACATTTTTCTGCACCTGCTCCACTCCAGGGCAATCAACTCTTTTTTTTTTTCTGTCTCCCACACACTTTGTCCTCCTTTTCTTAGCAGTGAGTGGACTGAGAAGGTGGACGCTTATCTGAGCACAGGAAGGTTAAACAAACAGCTTGTTTGAGTGCTACTCAAGTCAGTGGTGCAGAAACAGTCTGTACCAGCTCAGCACAAAATCAGGTCTCCATTACCAAACACTAATACACTCTCGTCATCACACATACATGTACATGCGTGTAAAATGGCTCTTAAGCAGTGTGACACCCAAATTACATCGACATACGGTTTAGAGACAAGTACTCACGCACAGTTTCAGCACAATTTGGTTACAGGGAGAACATTTGCTTACAACTACTTTTTTATACAGTACACTAGCTAAATACATTTTTGGTGAATCCTTTAAAAGTACAAATGATATGGCATTTCCTGTGTTTAAATCATAAGACTTCTTTTAAAATGGATGTTTTGCATTTTTTTACCGTGTACTATATGTAATGTTACACAGATTCAGGGCATTGAATGGTTAAATGTTTAGTTTCTGACACTTTAAAAGCTGCAGGCCTGTTTCTTCACACTTTGTAGACGTTTATCTCCAAAGAATGGTTCATTGTGTAAACCATGGATTTCCCCTCATAGAAATCAACACCTTTCTTCAAATCCCTCTTTCATAAGCAATGAGCGTATCAGCCAGAGAAAATACTCTCCTTCTGCCCCACTTTACTCCAGTCATTCTCAACAAGCTTTACTGTTTTGAAGAATTAGTTAAGAGTTTTTAATTGTTTTAGCTTCATTGGTGTGAGTAGCCACTTAGGTCTAGTGTTAAGGACCTGAGCGGATAACTGAAAGGTTGCAGGTTTGAACCCCTAAACATTTGATCCATACATTGATCCATCCGACAGACCCTAGTCAGAGAAACTGCTGTAATTAAAGTTCACACAAATAAAAACATCGTAAGTGACAGCCCTACATTCAACACCGTATTGTACAAGGCTCATTGAAAATACATAAAAAATAAACAAATAAACGTGTGACTAGGACTCCTGTACTGAATGAATATCCATCACAGAAATATTAATAACTTTCTACCATAAACATTTCAATATGTGTGAAATTATTTTTCATTATTTTATATTATTTTTCATTTTTTATATTATTTTCATTTTATTACTATATTATTCTATCAATTGTCACACAAGTCTCTAAGCTGCATCATTTCTACTGTCAAACAATTTTGCCTCAAGTTCTACGTTTTAAAAGCATCAGTGAAGAGCTTGAGATTAAATATTTTCTTCACAAATGATAAAACAAGCAAATATAAATTGTGAACAGAATAGTTTTATTTCCAATCAAAAGTGTGAAAGTATTTAATTGTATTTAGAATACATATAATGCTAGCTACAAAATTAGCCTTAGCAAGACCAAATTGTCTATCATTTCAATCCAGAAATGTAAAAAAATTAAAATTAAAAGTTAAAATGTCATTTCCACCATCATGTACAACATACAATGCTATTAAACACAATTGCACATCTGAGAAGTGGTGGAAAAGTTCACAATGTATTGTCTAAAAGACTACAGGGCCAAAAGTGCCCATGTCTGAAGAATCTAGTGTGTATGTGGGAGAAAGCAGACAGGTAGCTGAGCTGTCTGGCTACTAGGTGACGTGAGGCCTCCATGTCAGAGAACAGAGAAAGCAGCCTGTTAGATGAAGCAAATACAGCATGAAGTAACCAGCATGAACCGAAAAAAGAGAAAGGAATCGATTGACGACTAGAGAGGTGAGCAAGCCACAACACTTTTTGTAAGGCTAATGGGAACCTCCACTATTTCTAATGTTGGCACCTACACGGCCTTTCTCTCTCACACAGATACGCTTATCTCACCTCGTCCAGCCTCACGCATGAGTCAGCAAATGCTGTCAGCTGCTTTCCAAACTACCAGGAAGACCTCATATTACACTCCTGTCTGTCTCCTCATCATTCCCTCAAGTTCACTTCCTGTTTCAATTAGATTCACAATACAGCATCAAAACAATAATGCAGTTTGGCTTTACTGCATGAACTGTATTTACTGTTCAGTCATGCAGATCATAGTGGAAGGGATCTGGCTGTTATTCCGAAATAGAGTCGTTCTCATCTGTTTAGTCTCTGTCTGAGTCACAGGGTGTGAAACTAGGCTAACTCTACAGAGCTCCTTATACAATGGTGCTAATGCTGCTTAACATAGCAGCTAAAGAAAGCCAGGAACCATGAGAGCATTGATAAGACATCAACTAGTACAGAAATCCTAAACGGAAATGCTTTACAGAAAATTGAAATAAATTGACTGACTAAATAAAAAAAGTTAAAGTTAAAAAGTAGACATCTGTAATGATACAAAACATTTGTTTCAAATACATGCTGTTCTTCAAACCTTTCATTCAAAGAAAAATATGTAAATGATTACAAAATACATCAAGCTGTTTTCAATATAGTAATAAGAAATGTTTCTTATTAGAATGACTTCTGAAGGATCATGTGACAGTAAAGCCTGGAATAATGGCTGACTTTTCACTCAAATTGCAATGCTCATCATATAATTTATGGATTTATAGATATTGGAGTGCAAATTGCAAATCTAAACTACTGTACAAGCTGAAAAAAAAAATCTGTTGAGCCCTCTGCTAACATTACCGCTCCATTTCCTGATGATGTAAATTAGCTTCATGCACACATACTTATCCTATTCTGCACACACTTAATGTGGCATGTAATGAGAGAAACCTTAAAGGGATAGTAGACTCAAAAATTAAAGTTCTGTCATCATTTACTTACCCTCATGTCATTCCAAACCTGTACGACTTTCTTCTGTAGACCACAAAAAAACGTTATAAGGTGTTTTTTTTAATCTATATAATGAAAGTCAATGGGGTCCAGTGCTGTTCTTTCATTGTATGAACAAAAACGGTTCAAATATCAGTTCAACATATCTTCATTTGTGTTTCACAGAAAAAAGATAGTCATACAGGTCTGTGTGTGTTGTGTAAATGACAAGTGAATAAAAGATGACAGAATTTTCATTTTTGGGTGAATAATCCCTTTAACAGAAAGACTTGGACGACGGCATCTTTGTGTTCTGAAAGAAGTAGCGGCAAAGTATTTGATGCACGTTTTTGAAGGCATATGAAGGAGGCAATTTACAACTATCTACTACTGCATTTTAAAGATCCCTTTATAACTTAAAAAAAAAAAAAGCAGAACAGTTTCCGTGCATACTTGAGAGCACAGACAGCCCCTTCTAGCTCCCTGCCCGAGACTCTGGGGGGAAAAAACGTCAAGCATTCTTGGCAAGCGTCGCAACACAAGAATGTGCTGAGATTGGGAATGATTTGGGTTCTCAAGGGACCTGTGCATTTTTTCATCCACTGCGTGATTCAAACAGACCTCCTGTCTGTCCAACATTCTGACAATAGGCTGAAGCGTGCCATCAGAATATTGCACAGAGCAGCAGTGCCGTTAACAAACGCTGGGTGAATTCAGAACGGTGCCGTCTTCTTCTGCTCGTTTTTTTTTTTTTTTACACCCTTGTCTGATCTTGCACCCCAGAGACTCAATAACTTCACAAAACAGAAAGCTGAGCACGGTTTTTGCTGGCGTTCAGCAGAAAGGTGCCTCCTCTTGAAAGACACAGCCCAGCACCACAAGAAAGAGTGCATTTATCCTATAATGAAATTCTGTTTGCATTTCAACCCTTGAGCTGTACGATGTGAGAGATTTGCTTCAAAAATGGATGCTATTTCTTCATTTAACATGTGATTATTAATTGTATGGAGTGCAAATAATAAATAACTAGTACTACCACAGAACACCAGCACCCACTGGAAAAGCAAATTAAAGAGTGCTTATCAAAAACACAATCCACTGGAAAATGACACAAAAACAGGTCTGTGATCACCATAACTCTTCTGCGATCATTATACATGCAACACTACCTAGAAATGTTTCATAAACAGGTTTGTATAAGCTATTTTATAAACTGCGGTTCTCCTCTGAGTCAATCTCCTGGCCCATCAGAACATTCAGGCTATTTCCAGACGAATATGTGGAGGAGGAAATGGCAGAATGCTGTTAGTACAGCTGAGAAGTGCAAGGAGTACAGCACAAAACGTCCCACCATCTACCAGCTGCTTTCATTGGGTGGTTGCTTCCACTCCGTGCCAATCAGCATCTAGATTATCCAGCCAAAACTGAAACCAGGCCCGGAGAGAATGTTCTAAACTACTAAAGGAATGTTTTTCATAAGATTTATAAGACCGTTACGTCACAGTAGTTCTGAAGAAATTACTGCATGATTGTTTGAGATGCAATTACCTATCATTTGGAACCTGAAGGGCCAATGGCAGTTTGCTAATGGGGAAGCACTGTTTGTTGCTGTCTTTTTGTAAAGCAGATAAGATCAATACACAACTAAAAGGATGAAACAGCATTCACAGCAGCAAATAGAGCTTGAACTTCCTCTCAGTTCAGTGCATATGCACAGTATAAACCATGTTGCTTCTGTCAAAACACAGTGACAGCACATCAAATGTTTGCTTAATGCACACAATGCTTTCATGATTATCTGTTTAAAAGTGGTTTGCTTCACCCAACACAAAGACATCTATCCTGTCAAACCCAGTTCCCATGAAAGAGTTACAACATGCTGACATGACATGAATGTCTTTCTTTTAAACAAAGTAATATGCCACATGACATCACGTTAAACAACATGATCTCATGACTTGAACTTCAACTGATTCCACATGTCAGTAAAAATGGGAAAATCCCATAGTTTCCCATGTTTTTGACTCCAAGACAATGTTGGAAAGCCACCCCGTTGTTTTATTTAAAATATTTGACGCCTTCCTGCAGCCCCTATGAAAGTTTGCAGGGACCCCAAGCCCCCTGGGTCCCCTAGTACAGTGATTCCCAACCAGGGGTATGCGATTTCAATTAAAGTACTTCTAAAACTGATAATAGATTAAAACAAACATGACAATAATATATGCAAGTTTTGTAAATACTAAAAAGGACAAAAACGGGTTGGGAAACACTACAAGGGAGAATAACATCGCTATGACGTCACAATTGCAAACAACGCGCGTCACAATCATAATTGTTACTTTGTCGCAATAAAGCTGGTGCTGGTGAATCAACACGCCACGGAGGAGGCGGCAGTAAAAATGAAATAGCAGGCTGTCCATCTGTCTGGACAGTCTGACGTGAATTGTAGGCCAAGTTTATGTCGAACAAAGAGGATTTAGTACGGCACACTGTCTTGGGTGAAATTAAACAGATGGAGCTCCTGCGGGAGCCTGGTGCTACTGATTTATGTTTCCGTATATTAGTATGCTTTTGTTTTTGCAAGATATTACAGATTATGAATATAGCAACGTGAATGTTTACAATAGAAAGCAGGAGCGTGGACTCGAGACACAGCATTTCAGCCAAAAGGAAAGTTTCTTTGTTTATTCTTTCGGTTTTTCATTAGCTTACCTGATATGGAGGTGGCGGTTCCTGATCCGGATCGTTGGCGTCACCGAAACTGGCCCTGTCTGACTGTGATTCGTGGAGCAAGGAGATATCATCCGAAGTGGGAGATTTCAGACAATTCCCCATCTCCTTTCCAAACTCCTTGTTGTCTAAATGTTGAAATCCTGTCTATCCCCTCCTTTCCGCCCTTAATCACTCCAACCGGACTTCTGCCCTTTTAAAAAGAATGACTAAATCTCTATCATTCATTTAAAATGATCCGATCATCATGAGAGACCCTGACGGAGAAAAACAAACCATTGTCGACACACAAAGAACCCTGGCAAAAAGTGTCAGAAAACGGATATGAAACGATGTTTTTGTAAACACACACAATCTAAACCTGTCAAATACGTCTATATGCCCTAAAGCCGTGTTATGTAGTGCTGTCCTTTTCTCCTCGTCTCAACAGTAAACACTGGATAGCCTTCAACCGATAATATCTACAATATCAAATATGCGCTCGCTCTCAATGGCGACTCAGGCAAGGTTGCCTTTCAGGCAGTCATTCTAAGTCCCGCCTCCGGGCTGCATGGACCAATCAGCAGGTGTCTTTTTTAGTAAGGACGTTTTTAGTGGTTATTCGTCACCCAATCAGATCGCCAACTTGCAACACCAACAACAGGGGGGTTTAAAGCCTGTAAACTTGACCGCATTAGGCCGATTTAAAGGCATAGTTCGCTCGATATTAAAAATTCTGTTGTAATTCATTTTGTTGGGTAAACGCCTAATATCTCAGAAAAGGAGATATTAGACAGAATGACAGTACCCAGTCACTATTCACTTTCATAGTAGCTAAAACGATGTGTTGAAAACGAATGGCGACTTTAATTTTAGTTTGAAGTTTTAGTAATTTTTTCATGTGCGTTTGACATTTTTTATTATTTATGTTTTTACATTAATATTTAATTTTATTTTAATTTCAGGTTTAGTTTTAATAATTTTAGTACTTCAACTTAAATATTTTATTTCAGTTTGTTGCCAAGGCATCGTTTTTAAGTATTTCAGCTAATATTTATATTTTATTTTGTTATACATTGTTATACATGCCAGCTTTATTTAAAAATAACTAATTTTAATAGTTTTGGTTTTAGTTAACAGTAACAATGCTGACATCGTGTACTGCAGATGTATAGTGTAGCCAGGATGTTTTTATTGATTACAATGTACCATACTAGTTTTATTTTTGTAATATAATTTTAAATCACCCTTTTATGTTTATGTTTTGAAGATATGAAGATTCATCAGAAATATAGGACCATGTTTTTTAATATTAAACCTGAACAAAAGGAGATGTTCGGCAGAATGTAATGTAGAATGACAGCCTCATTCACCTTCATATTTTTTCCATACAATGAAAGTGAATAGCAACTGAGGCTGACATTCTGCTAAACATCCCCTTTTGTTTTTCATGCAAGACAATGAATGGACAGAATGTCAATTTTTTGGGTGGACTATATCTTTAAGCAGCCAGGCCGCTTAGATCAAATAAGGAAAACAAAAGAAGTGTCTTTTGGAATGCTATCATATCATTTCATTTTAAATTAGAAAATGTAAGTTCAGTATTTACAGGAATGTGTTTACACAGTAGCCATGCACCACCATATACAGGATTTGCTGACCTCTATAGCCCAAAGCCTGTAAAATCAATCTAAATCAGGAAGAATTTCAATGAGAAACAAAAGCAATAACAATGAAAAACCCATATATCATTCATTTTCAAACATTTTGTTTTGCCACATTTGAAGCACACAGCATGAAACACATTGCCTGTGAAATTTCTGAGCAAACACAAGGTTACAGCATGAGCTGATGATTGTTTTTGCTTAATGTAAATTTGACTTTGGTAGAACTGGATCTCATAAAACAGGCACTATTCAGATTACACTGCAGAAGAACAAACATCCATGGATACTATTCAACTAATCTGGGATAAATTAATATAAAACACAAGCCTTGAAAGTCTGATTAAAACTACATCTGAAAATACACCACCGCATTTGAAAACTACACTGCAGCTGTGTTTAGTTGGTTGAACTCCATACTACAGGGAAAAGCTCCATGAAGTAGCATTCATATACTGAACAAAGTACAATCCCCTGTCCTGAACCAGCTCAAATTTTCTTTCTCTTCGTAGTGTAAGTCTGTAGTGGTTGTCAGTGCATCCCTCACTTTGGCTAGAGCTGGCATGCCAGCCTGTCCTGCATGTATCTAAAAGACTTGTTTGTTTGAGCTCAAGTACGATCTGGACCAAGTCCACATGAAGGAGACTGCCTTTCTAAAAGACACATTCAGATGCCCACTTAAAACGGGACAAATTTGAAAGGCGCCACAAGAGTGAATAAATACTAAAAAAAAAAAAAAAAACACTAAACCCATAAAACTTCTAGTTTACATTCCTTATTTGCTGTTATGAAGATGCTTGTTTTCTTTTTAAACACATTGCTAAAACAGACTAATTATGTACACAGAAACACAAAGACAATGTTATGTGATAAAAATTAAGCTTAGAACAGGAATCCTGTCCATGAGATTTGACAAGGCCACAGTACTCTAACCAAAGAGTAACCCATGAACAATTCATCATATAACCTCTGGACAATAGGCTTATTTTATAACCCATTTATACTCCAAAGATTAAAAGTGAACTAATATTTGTGCACATGTGCTTTAAATCCAAATCAAACAGTTAGCTGTAAGGCACAGCCACATCTAGGCTGCTGATGTCACAGGGTGACCAACAGTGGAGAGCATTACCAACAAAAGCTTCGAAAGCAGCCAATATGATTGACAGATGGCCTTACTTTTGTTCTGAATGACAATGTTTTTAGCCTGAAGTACCAGTATAATATTATTGGACTGATATAACTTGTATCTAGGGTTATATTATTATTATTATTATTAATCATAAAGTTACATTTACAATATTCTAACAGCACAATGTTATTTATATGACATCATAACAGCATGATGTCACTTCTGTGTCTTAAGTGAACTGCACTGCACCTCACGCAACATCATTCATGCAGCTGTTGTCCATGTACTGTATAATCTCTGTGTGTGTCATTCAATGAAGATGATTAGTCACTATAAGCTCAGCTCGGGTCTGATCAGTCATGTGCTCTTTTAGTCCTCCTCTTGACATATGGCAACCCATGTCAAGCCGGATCTTGGCTTGCTGTGACCCCAGCGATGACCCCAACTGTTAAGGGCTGGAGGATGAGCAGTGGTCTCCGTTCACAGCTGTGCCTCGTGCCTTATGTAGTGCTGCCTGGATCCGGAAGTGAGTCCGTGATTCCATGGAGTAGTTTTTGTAATTTTGCCTGGCAAAGAAATCATGGTTAATAGTGTTCAAGACTAACGAGGCAATGACTGAGTATATCATGTATCAAACAGGATAAAGGTATAAAATACGAGTGTTTCATATTATGTCAGAGTGTTTTACATCTGTTAAACAGCCATGATATGCGACTCGATTATAAAATGAATAATTCTGTGAATCAGTTGTCAAATTGTTTTTATTCAGTTGATGACTGAACATGCTGAATGCCACACTTTTTTTTGGTGGGATTATAATATATCTAAGAATACAATGGCATCTTACAGTACAATTAAAGCAAATCAAATCTGAAATTAAATTATGCAGACTCCTAATATATATATAATTATACTACTTTGTTGCCTAATACAAAATTCTTTTAACTTTTTGTTTTTTTTACTAATTTTGAATGGTTTCAAAATTAGTGAAACCAATTTCACAGCAATGTATCCACAGCAATGTGACAAATTATGCAACCTGTGTATAACTGAATTTTATAGCATAATTTCTATTTTCATACACTTTTACTTGATTTTAAATTACATTATGAAATTACATTACTTACATACAAAATGATAAAATACATTTAAAAAATTTTTTTTAATTTTTTAAAATTTATTTAACAGTGAGGTCAAAAGGTATAAACATTGTTTTTTTGAGCAGTTGGTATGGTTTTCCATGTCGAACAAAGCCACGAATCAATCTTTCAGACTGTGATGAAAACAACCAGCAATTTTAGCAGTGTTACATTTAGTTAGGGTAAAGTGGCAAATCTGTGCCTGCTTTGAAATTCCAAATGCTCCCTTAGATAATACATTCTGACACCAACTCTGCAAACAGGGTCACTCCACACATTATGTACATTGCTATCTTAGAGGTATAAAACAATCACTGTCAGGACTGAACTTACTTGGCTGTCTCCAGAAGTTTGATGGCCTCCTCTATTCTGCCCTGCTCCAAACACAGTAAACCGTGTTCCAGAAGTGCATTGGGCACCAGGTAGTGGTCATATTTAATCTGACTCTCACTGTACAAGTACAAACACAAACACAAACAGACAGACAGAAGGAGAGCATTTGTGATGCTATCTTTAAGAATGTTTAAAACGTTTTCTCTATTATCTGTGACATCCTGGAGATTAAAACATGTAACATTTCTTATTCTGTGCTATAAAATCACATAACACATAATTTTACAAGTGAGACTCTACCCTTCTGTAGATTCAGTACCAGAAAATAGGCCATGTCTTCACAAGAAAAACCACAAACACTTCTCTTCAAGTTAGTGTGGTTTGTTGTACAGTAAAAGAGCAAAACTGACTTGCAGAGGACGAGGGTGAAGTAATGTTCAGCTTCTTCCTTGAAACCCAAGTGTTTGAGACAGAGCCCCTTAAGCAGACTAACCACACACTGGTCATCTGTGGTGAACTCGGTCCCTGAGGGCAAACACACAGAGACATTTATGTTATAGAAAAAACGCTAAATGTGATACAGAGAGTGTCTGTGTGGAGGTTTTTTTTCAGTGGAACACACTGTTACACTGATACTTTTTGGTGCTCATGGTCATTATTAATCGTTGTTGCAGAGTATCATTTGAAATGACATGAGGGAATATATAATTACATTATTTTTGGGTGAAATATTATTTTAAAAGTGGACACCAGCATAAGCAGTACTGCATTGTTTGGAAAGAGATTTTACTTGGATGTTGCTCAAGCGTCTGCTGGGCCTCATCCAGGGTCTTCAGCATGCCCTCTGTAAGGTCCTCGTGCTTCCCAATCACAGTGTAGCCATTCCAGATATACATCATCTCCTGTCGTGCAAACATACCCTCACAATGAGTATGAATTTTAGACTGCGTCTCGTCCAGGTGTTTCCCTTTGTTTGTTTTGAAGTGGCATTACACAAATAAAGATGGTCTAATTCCTTACTCTTTGTTAATTAAAGGGCTTTTCAAACAGGATGTCTTCTAAAAAGGAAAACGGAACGCAATAGAATAGAACAGGAAGCCCGTTTATAGATGCAGTACACTATTGCCAATGTACATTATCAGACTTGATACATCTGAATGGTAACTCTAAATGACATGACATGACAGCCAAAGATGCAAGAAGACATCCTGTGTGAACTATGCAAAAAGACACTTGCAGTATCAAATAAATACAGACAGTAAAATCTGTATAAAATTGAACACTGACCAATGGAGGTGCAGGAAGAGGAATAGCATTATCTGTATTATAGCGTCGAGCTTTTCTGATGGCAAACTTCTCTGTGGGCAATGACTTCCCAGCTATTTTCTGCTTCAGACTGGGAACTTGCCTGAAAAGTGCCAAACAGATCACAGTTTGTATTAATACAGTAAAGTACATTTAATGTCCATTTTATATTTGCAAGAGGATGGGCTAAAATATAGATAAAATATTTGGTCTTTTGCAATGTTTGTTTGAACTGAATGACATTACAGTACAGGCTGTATATGATATAAATTACCTTTTCCTGATCTGATAGTCATGTTGTCCGATTTATAGAATTATATTTAATCATGTGATTACATTCTCTTATGAACAAACATGAACATACACGCTCACGCACACCATTCCCTTGCCATTACCTAAACAAAGCCACCTCATTCTCCCCGAACGGCTGGCATTCCTCACGACTCATCATGCTGAGGTAAGCAGCTTTCATATACGCATATGTGGCCTGAAAAAAGTGTGTGTGAGAGAAAAAAAAAAAGAGCAATGAGTTCTGAACTGCACAGTAAACACAAACATCACTGCGGGAGATTAATTGTCCTCAGCCTCCATTTATGTTATATCAGCAGACCTTTTAAACCCAGAGCATATCTTCGATTTCATTAAAAAGTGAATGCATCATATATATATATATATATATATATATATATATATATATATATAACATTTATGATATGTAGACTGTAGTAATGTCTGCCAAAAATTCAGCTTTGACATCACTGGAATAGATGATAATTTTAAATAAATTAAAATAGAAAACAGTTATTTTAAATCGTAATAATATTTCACAATATTACTGGTTTTACTGTATTTTTGACCAAATAAATGGAGCCTTGGTGAGCATAAGAGACTTCTTTCAAAAACAATTAAAAATTTTACCGACCTCAAACCTTTAAATGGAAGTGTATAAATAAACTTGAAATTCAACCCATTTTAATTCAATAATCAAGCAATGATTCAGTGTAGCAGTCAACTGTGTATTTTAGGGTTTCACCTTAGACCAGGAATTCTCTTTGCTGAGCAGGTCTGCGTAGAAGTAGGCCATCTTCCAGTGCCTTTTATAGGTGAAGCACCACATCAGTTCCCAGTAACACATGTGATGGAACTGCTTCCAGTCCTGCTGAGCTTCACAACACTCCTCGAAACGCTTGATAGCCTTCAGAACAAGAACATGCATATGCAAACAGGCAGTAAAAAAAAAAAAAAGAATATATAAGAATATAAACAAAACACTTCTCTTTTTATGCATTAGATAAAACTATCACCTACAGCATCGAGATTTCCTTTAATTTCCTCTATTCGACCAGCGAAGAACAGGAAAATGGATCCCTGACAGAAACACAGCAGTTGTCAGATTTAAAATTCATACTCTACTATTTAATAACAGTGATTGCGGCAGCTGTTCATATTCTAATGTAAATGAAAGTGAGAGTTAATTTTTTTGTGATATTTCCACCGGATACTCTGTTGCATTTGAAAATGGTGGTCAAGTACCTTTGGATACTTTTTTAGATAAGGCTGCAACAGCTTTTCTGCATCTTTCACATCTCCCTCTCCAGTGCCTAAAGGACACGCACATACATGCAATGAGATACCAAATAACACATTGATACTTCAGATGTGTTAAATATGAATTGAAAATGTGATTCAGAAGCAATCTTCTCTTACCCAAAATGAAGCTCATGAAGGTGTGGTAGCAAAGCAACAACATGTTACAAAGGAAAGACCTAAATGTTTGCTCAGCAGAGCCCTCCTGGAGCTGCTGAAGACCAAACTCCTAAAACACACACACATATGTACAGTGTTAGATGTAGAATAATGGAACTGTAGAACATGCCTAAAGTAATAGTTCACTCAAAATTGCAAATTTGCTGAAAATGTACTCACCCTCCAAGATAAAGATGAGTTTGTTTCTTCACTGGAACAGAGAAATGTAGCATTACATCACTTGCTCACCAATGGATCCTATGCAGTGAATGGGTGCCGTCAGAATGAGAGATCAAACAGCTGATAAAAACATCACAATAATCCACAAGTAATCCACACAACTCCAATTCATCAATAAACATCTTGTGAAGCATAGGGTTACATATGTGTAATAAACAAATTTATCATTAAGATGTTTTTAACTTCAAACCACAGCTCCTAAAATACGACATCCATAATATTGCTTTCTCAGGTGAAAAAGTAGTCTTGCCTGAATCAGGAAAGAAATAATCACCATTTATATTTTGATGTGAGAGGTCAACAGAGGATGGACTTTTTCACTTCAGGAAACTTTATTATGGATTAATCCATTGTGGATTACTAATGTTAAAATGCATTAATGATGGATTTGTTTATTACAAATATGCAGCTTTTCACTTTACAATACTAATTGATGGACTGGAATCATGTGGATTACCCGTGAATTTTTGTAATGCATTTATCAGCGGTTTGAACTATGATTCTGACGGCACCCATTACTAAAAAGGATCCATTGGAGAGCAAGTGATGTAATGCTTCATTTCTCCAAATCTGTTCTGATAAAGAAACAATCTCATCTACATATGGCCTAAGGGTAAGTACATTTTCAGCAAATTTTCATTTTTGGGTGAACTATTTCTTTAAGACAGACACAACACACAGGAAATCATTCACACTTATGTGCTTCACTACATTCAAACAAGTATAAAAAACATCAGCATGCACCTTGACACACTTTATTGCTAAAACAGACAGAAAGCAAAAACAGCCAAGCTCAGATTAAATTTCATTTGTACACGCCAAATGTGAGCAGAGCCAAACTAAGCTTAGTACTACACAATACTCACTTTGTTACCAGAGAAGCCCACAAATTCCAACAACCTGAGAGTTCGTGTTGGCAACAATGACAGCATCTGGGAGAAACACAGGTGAGGGGTTGAGAAAACAGACTTGTCCTCAATGAACTCTATGGTAGGATTCATAAATGTTCATGTTTGATTTAAGAGGGAACACTTGAAGGTATTTTAAGGCTAAAACACAAGAAAACATATGACAATGCACTCACCAGGTTAAAGGCCCCGACCCCGAGCTTAACGCCTCCCTCAAAATGACCATGATTGTCACCGTGAACATAACTTGCGGATTTCAGGACTGTATGTAGCTCCCTTGCAATTAACACAAACACATGTTAAAATAAACATACAGATATACTGTACATATTGAAGTGTGTAAGTGAAAACACAACACAAAACCAGTTCTTTTGATAAAGAAAAATTAAAGGATTAGTTCACCCCAAAATGAAAATTCTGTCATTAATTACTCACCCTCATGTCGTTCCAAACCCGTAAGACCTCCATTCATCTTCGGAACACAAATTAAGATATTTTTGATGAAATGGGAGAGCTCTCAGACCCTGCATAGACAGCAACTCAACTGTAATGTTCCCAGGTCCAGAAACGTAGTAAGGACATCAGTAAAACAGTCCATGTGACATCAGTGGCTCAACTTCAGTTTTGCGAAGCAACGAGAATACTTTTTTAGCTCAAAGAAAACAAAAATAAACATTTGTTCAACAATTCTTCTCCACCGAGTTACGTCTTCCGCCATTTTAGAGAGTATCACAACACATACGCACACTTTCCCCTAAACATAAACAAC
>NW_015536549.1:2071725-2081963 GCF_001515605.1 Sinocyclocheilus anshuiensis
TAAAACAGTCCATGTGACATCAGTGGCTCAACTTCAGTTTTGCAAAGCTACGAGAATACTTTTTGAGCGCAAAAAAAACAAAAATAAAAATTTTTTCAACAATTCTTCTCCCCCGAGTTATGTCTTCCGCCATTTTAGAGAGTATCACAACACATACGTACACTTTCCCCTAAGCATAAACAACGCTGATTATGCAGATTATGTTCATGCACGCGCTTTCCCCCCGAACGTAAACAACGCTGATTACGTCGATTACGCTCTTGGTTAACCCTTTAAGCAAAATACATTGTAAACATGAAAACTCCATTTTATTATTGTTAATTATTTTATTGTTTAAATAAAAAATATGTAATGTACATACACACACACACACACACATACATATATATATATATAGTTAACAATAACAACACTGCAGCAGGTCTTACTTGTATATTTGATAGCTGTTTCTCACTTTCATTCCTCCCTTTATGAAGCTGATCATATTTTCATCCTGAAAGAAAATAAATCTTGAATAAGCAACTTAACTTTATCCACAATAATATATTTTGCTCACATACATGATAAGAGGGCAAAGTGGATTTAATATCAGCAGTAAAAGGGAATCAACCACTGGGACAGACCTGCAGGAAAGTGAGTGCTGCCCTCTGGAGGAGGCATTCAGCATAGCACACTTCAGCATGGAGCTCCTCTGGGGATGACACAAACATAATTACACTTTCATAGTATCTAGGCATGATGGGAGTATGTCACACCGCATTTTCAAAACACAGCCACATGATATGGTCACCATGGGTTGAGGAAGTGATTGCATAAACTACTATCTTTACAAGAAGAAGCCTGTGATAAGCTTTTGTAAAATATCTCAAAATATTAGCATTATTTATTTCTTTTCTGATGCATATTTATTGCGAATTAATCGTTTAGTGAAATATGTATATAGGCACCCACCTTCTGTGAAGTTTTTGCTGTTGAAGGTAGACTTTTTACGGTATCTGTAATGACAAACACAGCCTTATCAGTCCTGTCCTAGAACAACACAATGATCCATCAGTAGTGGTTACTAGGTAACATGCTCAGTTGGCACAGTTGGCTGAGGTCAGCCTTGTGTTCTCTGTTACAGTCCTAGTGTGTGAAAGCTGGTAGACAAATTTGCACTCGATCCAAAGTAAAAAAACACGGCTTGATTCACTGTATCCCTAAGGCCATATAAATAGCGCAGTTGGAACTGAGGAGGACACAATGGCTGTCTGGTTTCTGTCTAAGTAAACCGACTCCCCTCTGAGGGACAAACATGAATTATTCTCAGTCAGTTTGGCTTCTATTAAATTTACACAAATACAAGATATGCAGATGAATGTGGGGGTGGGGTATGGCTAAGATAAGTAGGCTATGTTCACCCTACAAAGTTTTATGAGTGACAACCACTGGTCTGTGTATTTATGGAATACAGAAGTCACTCTGTATCACTGACAGCCACAGTAATGTAAACAAGCTACATGGATGTTAACTGTATGTGTGTATATGTGTGCGTATATATATACAGTGGGTACGGAAAGTATTCAGACCCCCTTAAATTTTTCACTCTTTGTTATATTATTGTAGTAAAAAACAGAAGCTGAGTGTTTTGTTTATGCTCTTTATAAACTGCTGCTTTTAAATGGTGTAAATGATCAGAGACTGGAACAACAGCAGGCTGAAAACATAGTTATATGCATAGTTATATGACTCCAAATCTTGTAATCAGATCTAGTCAAATGTGAAGGAGGCAATAAAATGGGTCTAATGTGTCAGAACTGTGGCCTAACATTTAGCACATGAGCTCCAGACAAGCCGACTGGTGGTGCTGATGCAGGAAATGTAGGTTACTATTAATATATTTTTTTAAATAATTATTATAAAAAATAATTTTTTATAATTAATATTAATAAAAAAATGTGTGTGTCTATTTGTCAATTAGGGATTTGTGGACACATGAATGTTTTTAGATTTATAGAGTAAACATAGTGTTTCCTATCTTCTACATCTATATGCATACAGTATGCCCGTATAAGTCAAATAATAAATTATACATTTATTTTACTGGGATTCTGCTTTGGCTTTCATCAGCTATTAACACTTGTTTTAGTATTTTACATTAATGACACTTTAAAAAATACAAGTGGGGGGGTTGGTATCTCTTTGATGCTTCCCCATTCAAAGAGATAGGACCTGCACTTGCATGTTACTGTACTCCAAATACCTGATTTATCTTATTAGACCAGTTAAGATCAATGTAGTTAAGTATATACAGCATGCGTTGTGACAGAATTGGTTTACTGTCCTGCATACGTGGCTGCTATTATTTGGACCAGACAGTGTAATTGATGTGCAGAAAACTGAAGAGTTTGTGTGTGATCAGCTGACAGAGGCATTCCAGTGCTACAGGGCCTGGATGACGTGGCAGTCACAGAGGTGTGAGTTGCCTGAAAACACAAGCATACACCAGATTGTCACAACCCTCCAACACAGCGTGTCATGGGCCTCTGAAATTCCTCTGCCATCTGGGATGTGGTGATAGCCCTAGACCTGCAGCATTGTGGGATTACGTCACCAATACGAATGTGACATAACCGAGAGGAACCTGAAAATAGTGTATGGATGTTAATAGTAGCACCTGCTCCCTGAAATGGAATGAAAGCCCATGAAATAATAAAAATACACCTGCTAGAATGTTACTCTGTTACTCTCTTTCTGTATTTCTGTATCTCTCTCTCTCCCTCTCTCTCTCTATGAAATCTATAAATATTTCAAATATAATTATTTTAAATGAATTGACAGCCCCAATATTACATATATATATAATAAACAAGATAAAAAAAATAAACAGAAATATTTCAATGTTATATATGCATATTAAAGTTAAAAACAGCACACCGTTGACACACAGCCTGTGCCTCTTTCATTGTGTTGCCTGCAGCCAAGATGTCCTCCAGGTCGAAGGTCATCATGGCCTGCATTTCCAGTATAGTGGCATACGTGAGCGCATGATACATGCTGTCTTTATTCCTGCCAAAGAACACAAAGAAGGATGCATTAGATCTATATATACAACAAAGGAGAGGGTGATGTAACTTGGTGACAGTAAAAGACAATTCACCTCAGAGACACTCAATAACACGAATTAAACCGGGAAATGGAGGAAAGTGTTTGTGTAACCTAACCATCCTGAACACAGTATGGCAACATAATACCAAAAACACTAATAATAATGACATTATGAAAAACTACCAGAGAAACACTCATTGTCAAATAAAAATGTCAATATAGTATTTTGTTAAAATACACTAGTATTATTTACCTTATCACAATTAAACTCAATTTAGTGTCTATTTACAGCGCAGTTTCAGTTCTTTCAGGAGCAGAATAGAATGTGACACTACTGGTCCAACATTCCTGGGTAGAGAGATGTCTGGATAAACAGGTTTACCACTCTTTCCTTTACACAGGTGGAATTGGAATAATGTTGGCGTAACTGGAACAGGAATGTGGCATATTTTACATCTTCTAAACAAACAATAAATTTAATAATATACCATGAGAGCAACACATATAATGCATGCCAAATTCATACATAGAGGCCTACTTTTATCTCTAACACAGGATAATTATGAATTTATGAATGAGCTGACTTGAAATTTTTTTTGTGAACCCATAAGAGTTCTAAAAATGGTTAAAATGCTTATAAGACCATAACATGCAAATGAATATCAGGCTTTGAAATAGTGTTTGTGCTGTTGTTGTTTCTGCTGTTGCTGTTTTCCTAAGGAATCACAAACACTTGCCTGACGTCCTAACCAATACGTATGCATGATCAGTAATTATCCTGTCAAAGTCAAATCAGATGTCCTGCAAAACACAGCATCAAGTCAAGAAGTGTGGAAGGAGAGACAGAAACTACATTCACACAGCAGCAGAATACAGCTGTCAGCCCTATTGGGGGTGCTAAATATGTTTCTGTTCATACTCATTTTAGTTATGAGGTCTGGCACCCTTTCAGGTTATGAAATATAAAAAAAAAAAAAATAGTGCTTAGAGAGCTACAAAAACCCCCCTCCTATTTAAGGAATAGTCCACTGTGTGATTGCAGGAAGATCATCTCTGCTATCAGCAATGTTGTTTTCAAACTCTGAATCTGTACAGACATGGACTCTGATAGTTCTGTTCTGTGTTTAAGTCAATCTCTCAGTCTGCCCCCATTTGGAACTTTCTCTCTAGTCCGTGACGTGTACCTTTCATTAGCTCCATGCCTGTAGCGGCCCTGCCCTGCCGGCTGGAATGGGGTGGGACACGACTAAAACCTAATAGGTAAATCACAAAACTGTGACTTCACTATTTGCAAGTTCAAACAGTGAGAAGCAGAATGTTTAGTGAGATCCTCTGATTGTCGAATCAATTCAACAGTGTGTCTATGTTTATGTATTACGTGTTGACCTGATATCCAGACTGACAGATGAAACAGAACTATTTAGCAGTAGTGTCCAAAATTAGCACTCGTGAGAGTAAGAACTGACTGGTGAGTAAATGAGACAACGTTTGCTTTATTAGGAACTCCAACTTAATACATGGTTTAAATTAAATTGTAAGAATAATATTCTGACCCCCATTGATTACAATAAAATAAAAAATAAATCAATCAATCAAAAAAATAATCACCATTGCAAGGTGTGGCTTAAAGCTAATTTCTGATCCTGAATGCAACCTAACAAAAGTGGAGGGACCCAGGGGACAGAGATGGAAAGATGGCAAAGATTACAAAATGGACTGAATAATTATACAGTTTATTAATACACGAAGGCACACACCCATCCACAGCTGTGAGTAGTGAGGAAGGAAGAAATGCGAGATGCTCTAAGACACAGCATACATATGAAAACAGGGTGTGGTGTGAGAAGAAGAAAAGATCTAGAGATTAATCTCCAGAGAGTTGAACTGATTCAGTAGGTTTTGGGTTATGTGAGATTTACCTGAGAAACACCCAATGATTGTGGATAAAGACTCACCTCACAAAATGATGTACAACAACAATTCAATGTAAATTAGTAGATTGTGCACTTGCGTACTTGCTTAATGTATAAAACCAAATGCAAAACACTTCATAAGATTCAAAAGGGATTATGAACAGTGATTCAAACCGATTATGAAACAGTACAATTCAAGGTTTCTCTGCCTCACACCCCAACACACAAGGAGGAAGTAAAAGAAATAATAGAGCCTCATTGTGTTCTGAGGTCTGAAGTTCCATAAATGTTCCAAACCTAGAACCTCTACAATGATTACAGATCACACAAAAACAGTAAAGCACAGGTCCAACTCTTATTATGAAACACCCAGACGGTCTTACCTGCTCTTAAGTCTGGTCAAAGCCTCGTCAAATTCATTTCGCAGGAACAGATCCAGTGCCGCCATGCAGTCTTGAAGAGCCACTGACAGGTCAGATCTCTCCGACCTAACACACATATAGAAAGAAAAAGAGCTTAAAATAAGCTTATCTTAAACAAATGCTACTTCCCAAAGCCTCCGTCTTAAAGGAATATTTCACCCAAAAATGAATATTTTCTAAAAATGTTCTCACCCTTTAGAGAAATTTACTATTAAAACGCTTGCTCACCAATGGATCCTTTGCAGTGAATGGATGCAACGGTTCAAAGTTAAAATGTTTTCATTTATTCCTTAGAAATACACAGCATTTCACTTCACAAGACTTTAATTGATAGACTGGAATTGTGTCGATTACTTATGGATTGTTGTGATGTTTTTATCAGCTGTTTGGACTCTCATTCTGACGGCACCCATTCACTGCAGAGGATCTATTAGTGAGCAAGTGATTTAATGCTGAATTCTCCAAATCCGTTTAGAAAATCTTCAAAAATCGAACAACATATCAACACTAGTGATTATTTTCCTGGTTAGGTCTAAAGGATGCCATTTGGGACAGGGTCGTTGTACTCTGAGGCAACACAACAGCTTGTGAAGCAGCTCAAGGAAGTAGTGATCAGGTGTCATGTTGGACAGAAGACAGGCTCACTCAGCTGGTCTTTCTGAGCATCTGCAGAAAATCTCACACTGTCCCCAAAAAGCCTGTTCCGTGTGAATGTGAGGTCACAGCTCTCTACTGCAGAGAATCCCTCCAGAGCCTCTCAATTTAGATACAAGAGCAGTGAAGCAGATGTCACCTTCAAATGCACTAAAGCAAAGGTGAGTGAGTATGTGTAGTGTCAACTGAAAAAACACTGGGAATGTAAAGAGGAAAGTGTATAATAATAATGAGAAAAGGAAAGAGTAGAGAAAGTCTGGGGAAGCAAGTGTACTATCTATTGATTTATGCATAAAAACAGTATACTGACGGAGTTCTTGCATTTTGTAGAATCCCTATAGTACCATATTGCAGGTAGGACGCAGTAACTTCTGTCTCTTAACTAGACATTACTGCAACTCAGACCTGCCAACTTATAATACTCTTACAGTAACAACAATCAGGATGATCATTCAAACTGAATTTTAAAAAAGGCAGAGTTTCATGAGGAGTGAAAATTGATTTTGTATTTGTATATTTAAACTATAATGTGGTCATCAAGTGGCTTTCTGTGTTTAATGCACTTTACACCATACTCTAAAAGACGTCTTCATCGTTATGTTAAAAAGCCTATTTGTTTTCATTTACTTCATTTATTGAGGCCCAGTTTTCTCCATTAGTAATTAAATTGAATGTTCAATGAGATTTTACCTACACATTTCAGGCAATCAAACTTAAGCTTTTCATTTTAAGGGTTTGATTTTTTTTTTACAATGTATATTACAAAGTATTATGCTTACATAGCTCATAAATGCATATAAACATTGATTTAAACATTTCTATAACTGCATGTGCTAATTAACTGTAATTGTGGGTTTGCAGATGCACTGATAGACAAGACTAGGGCTGTGAGCAATGGGACAAGACCGTACAACTCTTACAGTTCACATAACCACAATTAAACTGTAAAAGCAGCAGCCCTTTTTCTTTTCTTCATGGAAGATTAATGAATCACATACTCAATAGGTCTAATTCCTGGCATTCTAAAGGGGGCGTTTACACAATCAGTCAGTAGGATTCATACCCCCAGTAGGATTTATTTTCCCCTCACTAAACAATTTTTTTTTTACATGTTGAAATGAATATGACATTGCCTTTTTAAAAATATGTTCAACTAATGTGCACTCACATCTCCAGTCAAACCAGTGGCCTACTAAGAGTTACACAAAACAGGATGTCTCATGGGGGCTGCCATGTTGTGATCACATGACTAGTCAATTCACAGAATAAATGAACCATGGCTGACGCTGTGTCCAAATATGCCTATTTCCATACAGCAGGCGAAAAACAGTATGTGAAAAGAGTAGTATGTCCGAATTCATAGTATTGGAAAGAAGTACCCGGATGACGTACTACTTCCAACGAGATGCATATGCATATTTAACGGACACTTTTGTCACGGTGCGTGCGGGGAGATGAAGCGAAGACTCAAGTGCAGGAGAAATGGTTATTTATTTTAGTAAAAAAAGAAACAAAAACAAACTCAAACCACCCCGAGGGGGAAAAACAGACAGGCAGGCCTAAAGCTGCACCACATGCAGACACGAAACACACACAATGAGAAATGACGGATCAGCCCAGGATGACAGACACCAGGAGAATAAATAGGAACCAAACGAGGAGGCTAACGAGGGAGACACAGGTGGAGCAACTTAAACAATAACGAGGTAACAAGATGGGAGGGGCAAGACAATAGACAGGAGAGAGCACATGGCAACAGACAACACAAGCCATGTGCTCACCGAACACAGTCATCTGGTGGCCCTCCTGGGCACACCCGCTGAAGACTGTGACAACTTTAGTATCCCCTGAAGCCACGAGAGGATTTGTGAATGGCAGTAAAGTGTCACAATTGCAATTGATGTAGTATGTCCAAATTTCATTCATACAACCCATATTCAATACAATACATACTAGACAGTATGCGATTTCAGACAAAGCTTGTGTGCGAATAGCACATTTCTACAATGGCAATCACCTGAGGTGTAAACTACTTTCTAACTTGTGATAGCATCACCTAAACTAAACTTCTAGCAATCTTGAACTGAAAGGCAGCAAACAGGGAAAAATATAAATCCATTACATGCTTAAAAGAGCATAAAAATCTGATGGTCAAACATTTACAATAATGCAATGGCACACATTATTTATATGATATATTAATGGAAAATTTACATTTCTAAGCATATAGTGATAAACAAAATCATCATTTATGAGTGAAAAACAAATCTTCAGACACATGATGAGAAGACAAATGTCTCAGAGAGGAACATGATCAAAGCCCATTGTATCTCTGTATAAGGGACACATTCTTCAAATTACAGCACCATTTAAAATTAATTTGTAAACTGAGTTGAAATTTGTAATGGTCCTGACCTCGGACTGCTAAGATTATAGCACGACTCCTAATCTAATAAAACCCAACAACCACTTACAGTTCTTCCACCCTGAAACATTCTGCTGAAAACAACCATTCATGCGATTCTGTATGTGGATATATGCACTGGGAATTGAAAGTATGTAAAAAGACAATGGCTTTGGCCATTCTCCACTGAAACAAATCAAGTCAATAAGAGTGACTAAATGAGCGCCACGTCTTTGCATTCCAAACGAACACAGACCAACACAGATGCTCTTTATGGGATCCATTTGGCCAATAGCAATGCGATTGATGGCCTGGGCTAATGTCAGGCCTAACAGTTTTAAAATTTACTTTAAAAAATATATGTTTTAATGTTTTATTTGTCATTTTAGACAAAAAATACTATAGACTTTTAATATCTTCCATTCTGGCCACATCACAGAATCATTGAAACATTTATCAGGCAGAAATACTGGTTAATCTCTAACTTCATTAGTATGTTAGTGCATGTTAATAAAGTGCAAAAAAGAAACTAAAATATGAATAAAATAAAATATAAACTAAAATGAACACACATATTTTCTACGTATAACAATTTACGAACTAAATAAGTGCGTTTGGCCAATCAGAACTCAATATTAAAGAGCTGCACGCTAGCCACGCGTGTTTTCATCTTTTTTCGCGCAAAATGCTTCAAGCGCAATTTTTGAGGTTCTTTAAAAGGAAGACAACATAAGGTGCGATATTTCCTTGATTACAGTTTAAAGACATTCCCATTACATTTTGTTGAGCTGCATGTGGGAGCTGACATTATCGAGTATGTCACTGACTTTGTAAAAAACAAACAAAAACAGTCCTGACAGTCCAAAACTATTTACTGCGTGATGAAGCCTATTAGAATCCAGTTAAAATGTCCCTATACTTTTAAGTTAAAAAGAAAAAATATCCCTGTATGAGTTTTTATTTTTATATTTATGTTATATATTAAGTAATATCACATTAGCATGAGTGCTGTTTTCCAGAATCTCAGCACGCAATAGCAAATGTTATATTAATTTTATATGACAGTTCAACAAACAAAAAGTTAATTGAGTGAGTTACATTTTAGACACAATTTGTGTTTTTTTTTCTGTTTTGCAAACGAAATAGCCATGTTCCAAACAACGCTGGAGCAGAGCGGTTGTGCCTCTCAGAGAAACACTGCGGCGTTTGGTTCATGAACGAATCGGTTTTTGAACGAATGGAGTGAGCCAATGATTCAATTATTCATTCATACTTGCTTCGATTGTAATTGAATCAGCCGCTTTGAACGAATCGTTTGACTGAATGATTCATTATGAATCATTTATTATAACAGGCACTTGCCGCCACCTACTGGCAGTTTTAGTGTCACATTTACAGTATTTATCCATGACAGGCCTAAAAACAAGCACAAAAACACACTCTGTAAAATATAGTTTAATTATCATTAGCCTTGGGCTGTTGTATAAAATCACATTTGCACCCGTGCTATTCGAAACAAAAATAACACTCGTGTGATACTGCTCTCGCTATTAGTGTGATATCCCTTATCATATTATATAAATATGATGAGACAAAAACTCACAGGAGCATTTTTTTGCCCCAATATCTTAAAGTTTAGGGGCATATAACTCCATTATAGGCTTCTTCACGCAGTAAGTTGTTGCCCTGCATCATGTTTGTCAAGTCAACCGTGTGAAATGTAAGATGACGTAAAAACACACATATATATATATATAT
>NW_015536549.1:2082053-2084654 GCF_001515605.1 Sinocyclocheilus anshuiensis
TATATATTTAATATAATTTTTTTTCTTTTCTTTTTCAAATTTATCAAAATGCATTAATCAATAATAAAAAAGGTCAATATTATAGTATTGACCATGTTTCTGTCTACTTTTTGTGCAGTACAATGCCCAAAACGGATGTAAACTTAGTCTTAGGCCCAAGAATGAATTTACTGGCCCCGAAAAGTCTAATTAAACCTTATATTTCCGTGAGTAAACCGTGAGTAAAACTAGAATACAGCTAGCAACAATCGGCTTTATGCATTTCTCATCCCCCAAAGGCGGAACACAGAGTGAATTTCCTCCCTGATGCTGATATGTGATATCAGAGCAGGATGATTTGAATGAATGAAGAACAGTGCATGCTACATTGAGCCTGGCTAGCAAAAGGAAGTGGTCTGAGATTTGTTCAGAAGCTACGGCGGAGGTAAAATAAACCTCTGTACTCCCTGTACCCTACAATGCTCACAAACTAAATATGGTGATGCTAAGCGATTCTGAAGAGCTGATGCCGCCTGGGGGCTAATTGACTACTGATGATCATCACCGGAATGACTGGAACAAACAAGCTGACTCTAAAACACACACATATGCACATGCCCAGTGCTAAGAGACTAACACTCCAACAACAATTACAAAAAGCTGTGCTGCACCCTTTAACAAACGAATTCTACAACACGAGCACCTCTGAAAGCAAGGGCATCCAAAACAATTACCTGTCTAATATTTCCAAACCATTCCTGTTTTTCTGGTTATGCAGGCTGTAAAAGCATTCTCCTGTTAAGAACACTTAATAGTCCTCAATCACTGCTAAAACACACATTCACACAGTAACATGCTCTCAGCTGTGTGGCGTTCTTACCCGTTTGACAGAGTTTCTGCCTCTCCTGACATTTTCATCTGGTACAGTGAGATCGAGGAGTGCAGTAAAGCGAGAGAAAGGAGGAATAAAAGGAGAGAGAAGAGACGCAGAGTAATTCACAGTGCGTGTATGAGAAAAGGCCTTCGTAGTGATTCCTATCAGCAGAGAAGCAGCTTCCCTCTGGCTACAGCACACACACACACTCTCACTCACTCAGACTGCAGAGAGGACAGCGGGAAAGGAACGCAGAGCTTAATAAGATTGGGATGACTATCACACAGAGAGAAAGTGAATATTCTCATTGCCTCTTTATCGCTGTCTCCCTGCCTTCCAACAAACACATACACACGCACGCCACCTCAGCCTCCTCCTCTTCTCAGTATCAATCATGTAATACACTACATCCTGGCCTCTGATTGGTCAATGATGCAATGGAGGTGGTTCCAATTTCTTAAGAATCCACCTAGAAAAATGCTCCTAAAGTGGGCATCACGCTTCTGCAGTCAAGTGACAATCTGAACTCCACAGCAGTCAATAACATTCAACACAATAATAGGCCTGTAAATCAGTACTGAACAGTGGGGATCATGAGAAATGGAAGACAGATGCAGACCGCAGAATCAGCACAAGGAAGTGACAGCCTGTGGCATGTTGAGGAGAAGAGGAGAGGGATGTTTATAGAAAGAAAGAATGCAAGATGAAATGCTTCTATTTTGCATACTCTGGAGCCACATGAAAAAGCTGATTGGCTGATGGCATCACATCCTGAGCTGTGAAACCAAAAGCAGCAGACAGGAAAAAATTAAAATGTATATGAAACCAAAAGTCCATGATAAAAGCCAACACTAGTGAAATATGTACTGTAAAAAAACAAAATTTAAAATACAGTACAGTTCAAAAGTTTGTGGCTGGTAACGTTTTTGAAATAAGTTTATGATCACCAAGCTGCATTTATTTGATCAAAAATACAGTAAAAACATAAATATTGAGAAATATTATTGTAACTTAAAAGACCTGTTTTCTATTTGAATATAGTTTAAAATGTAGTTTATTCCCGTGATGACCATTGCGCCAGTCTTCAGTGTCACATGACCCTTCAGAAATCTTTCTAATATGCTGATTTGTTCTCAATAAACATTTTTCAATTATTATTATAAATGTTGAAAACAGTTGTGCTGCTTAAAGGGTTAGTTCACCCAAAAATGAAAATTCTGTCATTAATTACTCACCCTCATGTCGTAAGACCTTCGTTCATCTTCGGAACACAAATTAAGATATTTTTGATGGAATCTGAGAGCTGTCTGACCCTGCATAGACAGCAACGCAACTGTAATGTTCCCACATCACCCTGGTGCCATTTTGGAGAATATCCACTGGTCGTAAACTAGAGCCCGACCGATATGGGTTTTTTGGGGCCGATACCGATATTAGGGAGTAAAAAAAAACCACAATATTCTTTGTGTATATTATAGTACAGTACCAGTCAAAAGTTTGGACACTTTCCAATTCGTGTGTCCAAACATTTGACTGGTACTATATATAGAATACAGTATATACATAAACAGAATATATATACATAAACACATTTTTTGCAATGTAATGACAGAATTTAAATTTTTGGGTGAACTAACCCTTTAATATGTTTGTGGAAACAGTGATACTTTTGATTACACTTTATTTTAAAGGGGTCATATGATGTTGCTAAAAAGAACATTATTTTGTGTATTTGGTGTAATGAAATG
>NW_015536549.1:2086266-2086603 GCF_001515605.1 Sinocyclocheilus anshuiensis
AAACTCGCGTTTGAATCGTCAGTGGCAAATTCTTTAAATATAAAAAACGTACTTACATTCTGTGAGTCAGAACAGCTGGCACTGTAGTCTACTCTATCAGGATCAGGAAACAGTACCACTGTATGAAGAATTTTTGGGTATAATTTGTCACAGTTTACTTTATTTTCCATGAAACGTGCTGCGATTTGCACTTCCAAAGTGCGCGCTCTCTCTCTCTCTCTACCGTTAAGTAACTTGTGCATTGTTTCACTTACTTGTTTATGACATATCCGACCGAACTACAAACTTTCCAGTGATGTCTGTGAGAAAGATATATTCACTCGACAAGCTCGCGCAT
>NW_015536549.1:2087049-2098358 GCF_001515605.1 Sinocyclocheilus anshuiensis
TGAGAGGAGTTTCGTCAAAGCTGACTAAAAGTGATTGAGGCTGGATCATTTCGACGAACTTGATGAACCTGTGATATCTTCTTCAGGGTGAAAAATGAAAATAAATGCTGAAACGTTTTCACGGAACCTTGCAAAAGCAGCGCGTTACAATGGTGAGGGAAAAGCTCAGTGTATTGCGTGTAAGTTAATCACATCCATACAGTTTATGATCACAACAACAACAACGTTTGTCAGGCATCTACATTGTCATCTGAAGAGATTACAAAGATTAAAAGAGTGTTTTTTTTTAACTCTAAAACATGAAATGTGGAGTTATCTGCTTTTGCCATAAAACGACTGTTGGAGTTACCTGCTTTTGCTATAAAACAAACTTTTAACATGTAAAAAAAAAAAAACAATTTCAATTAACTTTTTTTTTTTAATTTTGTAAATTACCTGTATTTGTTTAAGTTATTATTACTTAATCAAAACAACCCAAATGCAGTTTGATTGATATTACTTGGAATGTGCAATAAAAAAAACTTGATTTCTGGAAAAATACATTTTTTAAATGGAGTTATCGGTTTTTGCAAATTAACTCTTCATATATTCACTGAGGTGGCCAGGAGTTTCTGATGTAATGCATTGGCACAGCTGCCCCTGCACTTAAAAAAAAAAAAACACCACACATCCACATACAAAGGAACTAAACGACTGAATAATGAACGCTCCCTTGCTAATGTGGACTGATGGAGGGAGACTTTGTAGACGTGATGCTTTGCAAACCTGCAGAATATAAATAAATAACTTGCAACCATAAACAGTCAGCTCTGTGATTTTTACATTTACATTTCTGAAGAAAATGCAAATGGCATTTGTCCATTCAAAAAGGTTTAGCACATTGCTTTTCATCACAAGCTAGCTTATCTGCATCTACAGCAATAATGGTGTGCTATGCATTTTCAGCTCTAGATCAGAGTAATCATGATTGTACAGTAACCTGCATGACCGGGTCATTACAGTGAGACAATCCGTTAAGAAAATGAAAATTAGCCTCCTGTTGACTAATGTGATGGAGCTTCATTCTGTATTGGATTTAGTGTTGCTGATGTGGAAGCCATCTGGAGTGAACCTTTGAATAATACATGTGGAGGATGGTAGGAACCTGCCCTTTATGAGAACAATCGTTAAATCTCTCTAATGAGATCTTACCTCCACAATCTCCACAATGTGAGAGTATGTAATAAAAAATAGATGTTACTAGTATCTACAGTAACTTCAGCTTCAAAAAATGTATTATTACTCACATGATCAGTAATAATTTATGCTTCTCTTATATTTTAATACACGTATTTAATGCAATGCATTATGGGAAGTAACATGATAGTGCCATCTTACCTGTTGCAACACAAACGCTAATCTGGCTATTGGTATTAATGTTAACTTATGCATGAACAACCAAGATTCTACAAAGTTTTTTTAACAAAGCATGACTGCGGCAAAGCAAAGTGCAAAATGAAGTTTACAAAAGAAATGTGGAGGCGGAATCCTACCCATAATCAGTGATGACAGAGTCCAGCCCGTCTTTCTCTATATTAGGTGACCTAAAAAAAAAAAAAAAGGAAACAATCTTCTAGTTACTGCCACTATTCTCAGCCAAGAACTTCTCAAATTACATTTTTATGTTGAGTAGATAGCATTTCTTTATCAGTTAACAGAGTGTGTGTGCGTAAATGTGTTTCATTTCTAATTGTTGTCAGTGTCACAGACAATAGACCTTGTGTGGAAACACGGGTTGATTTAAAATGTGGCAACACTCACTGGGATGGAGACGTGGGGCTGTCCAGTGACTCTTCAGTCTTGAGTTGATCCCTAAAAGCAGATGAATGCATGTGAACAAAATCTGATCTTTTATTCATCATTAATGAGCCGTTATTTACTTTGTTTCCTGAACACACAAAAATATCTGGGAAAAAACTCTCAAGATCATATTTCATCAGCTTTGAACAGTTTCCCTAAACATGATACCCAGTGTCTCATAATATGTGCACTGTTAGTGAACAGGAAGTAGCACTGACTGAAACTTCATTTCCCACTGAATAGCTATACAAATAGTTGTATTTTCGAAATTAATTTAAAAAAATCAGCGACTATTCAATTTAGCAAAATGAACATTTTTCATACATTTTTCACATGTAACAAATTACGTTGAAAGGAACATCTACTTCCCTGTCATAAAACAATAAACACTTAAGCATTAACAGACTGCAGCAAGCAGCGCCTGTGATGTCATTTTATTTTAACAGGAAGGTGGGGTTTCACCATGAAAGAACAGGTATCATCCAATCAGCTTGCTCCAAATCTCATCCATGTTATGACATCATCTGCTACATTGTTTTTGACATTAGGCCTTTTGATTAACCTGACAGCCTCTTACCATATTGTTAAGGCTCACATTACTTTGCAACATACTAATGATAATGTTTCATATTCATTAATACTCTAATAGGCCTCTAATGACTGCTTATTCTATGGTGCCATTATATTAATGATAATCATGGCAGTTAGTTTAAATGTATGTAATTCCCAAACTTAATTTCTTTTAGGACTCTTGTTTCCAACAAGGGGTCCATGAAGAAGGCTATATAAACTGAATATATACAAATGTCTTTTAATTTCTTCACATTTCAAGAGTATATACAATTAAACTCAAACTAATGATCTGTTAAGCATTATAGTTATTGTACTTATTTAAATGTGTTATAGTACAGTTTTAATCTTGAGGCGCTCCCAAAGAAAAAAAGAAGCAAAGAGCATGTCTTAATGCATGTCCTGTCTTCACATTAAGGGGTTGATTTTGGATTACACTTACATATGATATATAATGTAATATTCACCATTAAATACAAGTATTGGGTACCACTTCACAGATAGCCTACTTTCATTAACATAACACATAACATACACGTTGATGTTTATATATTTTATATTTCAATATACAACGACAAATAATCTGTTAAGCATTATGTTCTTTAAATTAAAATTACTATAAAGTGTTCCTATGAATGCCATTTGTACTGTGATGTAAGGAGGCAGTGATTTGTTAGAACACAAAATTTAGATCTACCCACCACCTGAAACCATAATACTGAAGTCCGTAATTCTCTCATTTATGCAAATGATCTTCCTGTATCTTCCGCACGGATTTCTCTCTCCACCTGACCAAAAAGTGAAAGTTAGCAAACCTACTTTTTGTCGTCATTCTTCTTGTTGCGTCTCCAGAAACTCATTCCAAAGAGGAAGAGAAGACAGTAAATCCAGTAAGACAGTGGAGAGTGTGCTAGTCACTACCTGGACATTCGTTAACGTTACCTGTCCTAGCCTACCACAGGTGAGCACTGAACTTCTGTTCGAGAGGTAGCAGCGGCCGTGTGTGTCTATACTGGCTTTTTTCAACATGTGAGGCACATAGGGAGGTGTGGAGAAACCCATTCCCACAAATAAAGAGATCCTTTGCGAAAACTGTTGGAACGCTGTGCTGCAACTCTTGCTTGGTCTTAAAGTCCTCCATGTTCACCATTCACAAAGTGGTAACCTTATAATAATGTTTTCTAATTTGAGTGGTGGTAGGTTTTCGCTGGAAATTCGAGCATTCTGCTGCGTCATTACGTCACGTCAGGTCACGCATGTGAGGATCCTGCAGGTGGCCGATGATTTATAGCCTTTTCTCACAGCAGCTGGAATAATTAAATGTATCATTTTAATGGCGGATCGTAAACCAGACAGGATTGTGTTTACGAAACACATGTGAATGAAATTAAATTATATTCCAGTTTTAAATGTGCTTCTGATTACAGAGAGCCTGGGCTTACAGAAGATTTGAATTTTAAAGAAAACCAGTTCGAAGGGAGCATAATTTGCTTTTTGGGTTAAAATAATTTCTTAATATTAAATTCGAGTGGTATGACAATTAGAGATTATTAGACTGTACAGAAATTGAAATCTACTCGCTTATACACACTATACTCATAGTCACGCAATGCTGTTGTTATTAACATTAACAGTTTGAGAATAAAGTATAACAATAATAATAATTTGCATGGTTTGATGTGATATGAGCTAATTTAGATTAAATCACCATTGGTAGCGCGATTTATTGTAATGCTTTTTTCCTCAGTTGGTCAGAACAAACGTGGCAGACTTGTTACTTACTTGTTCAGATGACAATATCCGGTGAAAATGCTTATTTGGGTCATATATTCCAAGACGTAGGCTAGAATCTGTGAGTGCAAAGTACAATATCCACACCGCTGCGGTGACTGACTGCCACACATACTCCTCAAAACATTACATTTATCCGCGCTGGAGCCGTGCCGCCGCACAACCCACCCAAGGAAGATAATTCGGCACACAGCTGCAATTGCAGATTTTCGAACAGAGATGGCGACAAAGAGGCAAAACTTACGGACTGCAGCTTAAATGAAATTTTGTGGTTATAAAATCAAAATTTCAGTGTTTACATTACATTTACATTTAGTCATTTAGCAGACGCTTTTATCAAAAGCTTCTAGTCTATTAGCTTTGAATACTTTATTCCAACCTGATTCAATCACAAAATGTAGCTATTTTATAAGGTGGTGATTTCATATGAATTCGTACAATACAATTCGTAAGATTTCTTAGAAAACAGCAAGCATGAATTCCACCCCTAAATAATGTCATTTTTTGGAAGGGGGGGGCTTAAAAGTGTCTTTGATCAAGTAAAAACGCGCGACCGATTTAAACGGAAAATGCTCCAACGGCCAGCTGTTGCTATATAGATAAACTTAATAAAATTGTGTGGTCTTAACATTTGTCTAGCTTTGATCCATTATGCCAACCCCATCCCAAAACTAAAAAATCTGTTTTACAATGGAGCGATTTCATATGAATTCGTACAATGCGTTTTATACGAAAATGTACGCTATTTAGAAAGTAACAGACTATATATAAGTGACAGAAGATTCACCGCTTAACCTAACCGTCAGTGGGCCAAGAGCAGATTGTACAAAATCATAAATGAAATCGTACAAATTAGTCACTAATTCGGCAAAACATAAAATAGTTATGAATTAACATGTGTTGACTATGCTAATATTCCTAAAATCTGACTATTTTTTTTTACCTTTAACAGTCAAAAAACCCCCCAAAAAAACCCAGCAAAAATATTGATGACTATAGGTCCAATCAAATGTTTTATTGAAAAACTAACATTTTCTATATGCCCCCCAAAACTTCATGTTTCAATTTGAATTAGGCCAACTTAGCAGACTGATAAAAAGTACGAAAAGAAGCAACACCTTATATTTTTAATAGTTTAATATTTATTTTGTTTGTTTTAATTACATGTTACTTAACATAAACATTTGCCTCCAATAAAGGGACATAAAAAAAAAAAAAATACAATTAACCTGTTCTTAAAAGGCAGTCAGTGGCCAACATATAAGTGGTTTTCTTTTAGAGGCACACAAAGCTTATACATACATACATACATACATAATCAACAACAGAGAGCATAAAAACGTTTTTAACAATATGCAGGGCCGATAATAGAGAAGCAGCAGCCATAAACAGAAGGCCAAGCATTGGTTTGAAATGAGGAGTGCAGGTGTTTTTTAATGCTGTATTTCGGCCTGATTAACAGTAATGCTCCAAAACTTCATAAATTGCATGAAAATGGTGGGTTGGCCAAACAAAAGCCAGATTAGCCACAAGGTTTGCTATTCCCTTCTATCATTATTTTCATCTCCGCCACATTTGTATGTGCCCAAAGCTAAGATAGAGTCCTGAACCAAAAAGCAAATATTGATTTCAAAGGCCAATACTGGAAAAAAAAACATTGTCTGACAAAGCATTCAAAAAAGGAGCACATTCTTCCATTATGCTGTCAGATGCTTTCATATATAAAGTCTGTGTGAAAGAAAACCTTCACAAAGCACATCTATTGTGGTCACTGAAGGCTCCAAGGAGCAGGTTCTTGTCTTTCATGCAGTGTGTTGCATTTCAGTGAGTCCAGATACAGACAACTGAAATGTCAGATACAGACAACTGAAATGTTTATGACATGTTGCAAATATAATAATTATAATGATAAATGCACTGGTATTAAGTTTAAATTCACTGTCTGTAAAGCTTATACCAATTTGTGCACACGAAAATGCAACCAACTGTGCAGTATTGATCCCCAGAGAGTGCTTAGGCATCTTTTGAAATGTGGGAGTGACTGAATGTTGTGCAAGATGAATAAAAGAGCAGCTGGTTCTAATATCCTAATTGACACTGGAAACATTGCATTGGAGCATTAAGGGTGCTTTTGAGAAGAGTAATGCTATTAAATGTTTAACAATTTATCATCTTTGATTCACCACAAGCTGATTTTCTCTCTCCAAGGCAAGGCTGAACAGGTAGGCACTACAGAAAATATCACTGCCTGACTTAATATTGCTCAATTTTATATATATATATATATATTTTTTTTTTTTACTCATAAAATTTGTTTTCTGAAACTCAGTTAACAAGACTTGCTCCACATTTTGTGCCACATTTTTTAAATCACCTTTGATCCCATTGCTTCGGCACTTGTCATTAGGAATAAGACAGAAGGGACATTTTTTATTAAGCAAGCTTTCTATATTCTACATGTTTTTTTTTTTATAAAATACAATACGTTTTAAGGTATGAATACACCGTAGTACAAGATTACTGACAAACAATTCACAAATATGTAAATTTTCATTATTTATATCAGCTATTTATAAATTTGCAATGTCAAATAATGTCTCTTAGTAGTTTGTCAAGATTACGATTCTTCAAAAGGACAGAATGAGTAAAGTATAAATGCTGTACTGTTAAGATTATAAAGGTAAAATTGCGTTTACATGGTTGTTCTTTTCTAAAGTTCATCAGTGGTTTCTTTTAGCATAAATTCAGTTGCAGTAGTGGTTTATGTAAGCTGATAATGTTACAAGCACCTCAGCTTCAATTATAGCTGAAATCCACTGATCAGGTTGCGGTAATGAGGTTTTATAGCTTGTGGGATTCGTTCCTGAGAGTGGACAGACATGCCCACAATAAAAACCTCTTGTTTCAAAGAACTATTGCTGAAACTTTGAAAAGCGAAAGAAGCTGCCCAGTTTGGCTGCTTGTAAACTTTGAACAAATGTGTTAATATTACCCAAAAAAGGAAGAGAACGAACCTTGGAACACTTGTTATGGATTTCTTTAAGCCTCCATGTAACAGATCTAAATACATTTACTGCACTGGTAACCTTATTATAATCACCCTAAAATAAACTTCAAATAGATGGGTATAGATTTGTTCAGAAACACTTGTTCAATTACATTGAACTGGACATCAGATCTTTAAAAAAAATAATAATAATTGAAAGCGGCAGATTAGTGGAGCTCCATTGATTTGAGGTTATTTAAAAACAAAGGGAGTCACACCAGAGGTTTCAAGCCATATAGGCTGCAGTGAGCCTGTTACCTTTAACTCCATCTTGACTTGGCCTTCATACATTATCCAGCCAACCGGACACCGGGAGAACTCAGCGGACATTCAGAGGGAAACCTAGATGATTATCAAGTGGCTGGAGATGCAGGTGGAAGGATTCTATCCAGCTATCCAGTTTGGGTCAGGACAGTTCAGATTTGCTGAGGGCTATCGCCAGCTCCAGATCCTCCTGCTCCTGCTGGGTCAGACGAGCCACACGCTCCCTCTCTTCTCTTTCACTCTCCCGCTTCGCCCACTCTATCATGTCCTCCTCTGTGGGGTACTGCTCCACACACACACATACACCATAACCCCATCAGACACCCCATCAATTTGCACCTGCTTGAAGTAATAGCTCTTTTTTTTTTTAGTCTAATCTAAGTGTCTAAATGAAGAGGAGTCATGCAACTATTACAGGTAGTGTAAATAATTTTTTCTAAAAGTACCAACTTTAAATGATCAAAGACATTTAAATGATTAGAGTTATGGACTAGTAGGATTGAGATCACACAAAGATGAAAATTTGCTGAAAATTTACTCACCCTCAGGCAATCCAAGATGTTGATGAGTTTGTTACTTCATTGGAACAGATTTGGATAAATTTACCATTATATCACACAAACACACAGTTTTTTGCTTCTGGAGTCGTGTGGATTACTTGTGGATTATGGTGATGTTTTTATCAGCTGTTTAGACTCTCATTCTGACGGCACCCATTCACTGCAGAAGATCCATTGGTGAGCAAGTGATTTAACGCTACATTTCTCCAAATCTGTTCCAATGAAGGAACAATCTCATCTACATCTTAGATGGCCTGATGGTGAGTAATTACTTAGCTAATTTTCATTTTTGGGTGAACTTTTTTTTTTATGCTACAACATACATAACAGTTTGTTAAAGATTACAGTTTTATGTAACTATATAAATGAGATACATTTCATTTAATCTATTTAAAGGAATAGTTCAAGAATAGTTAACAAATGCATTATGATTTAAATAATAAATCATTTTAATATGTTTTATTTATTTCTGTGTTTTTTTATATTATTAGGTGAACTTTAAATTAATTGAATATAATTTAAATTATATTTAATATTATACATAATATTACATTTCTAGCTTGTACTTATTTGAACAATGCCTAAAACTTGGTATTACAAGCACTTCCTGTGTCTGTTTGCCTCTTTAAGAAGAATCACTTTATGTATTCCCCAATTGTAAGTCGCTTTGGATAAAAGCATCTGCAAAATGACTAAATGTAAATATTATACATTTTGTCCATTCATTAATTTATTTCTACATTTACTTTTTTTTTGGGTGAACTATTCCTTTAAGTATTGTTTGGTCAATGTCAACATCACCAAAGCAGTTCTTCATCATCCAATAGGGACAAATGTGGAAGCAATAAGGGAGGGGGGAAATAAATAAAAAACAGTGATAATGTGGTACAGCTATTGACACAGGAGGATGAGAGATACAAGATGTGTTCCATGATGCAATCCATAAAGCCTTTCAGCTAACATTGGCTCACAAGCCTGCAGACACATTACTTCATATTAAAAAATGTTTTCTGTTATTGAAGGACTCCTTATTTTAGTATCTGCGATTATCACTGTTAAAAACAAGATTTTATAGAATCACTTAAAAAATGCAAATATAGTCACCCACGTTTCAAAAAACTCTGTGGATCACAAAATTACACATTATTTAAAAATGTTCTACTTTGGGTTTGAAATGGTACAAAGAAGTGAGATATAACAACTAATGAATAATAAAATGATGACCAATCAATAATGAAATTAAATTTTTCACCTAACTGTTTATGATGTACTCATGTGCCAAGGCCTGGATTGCTCATATAGCCCATCATGCTGAACATGCAGGTATTTCACACAGATGTGAAGGTATGGACAACCATGGACGGAGAAATATAATCTCAACAGTAAGCTGGTAAGCATTTCAACAGACAGAACACCAGATCATGACAACTTGACATGACAACAAAAATAATCTAAAGATGCCTCTTCTGAGGTCTCTTCATTTGCAAAAAATCATTTTAAAATATCAGAGAAATGTCATTATAAAGCTTAATTTATTTGATGCATCATCTGATAAAGAAAGTTCACAGTGGGAAAATATGAGAAGACAAGCTCTTTAATTTTAAATTAAAAAAAATAGTAATACAGAAAGGAGCCAACATGTGCTGTTAGCACCCTAGCTGATTAATTTATTGACTGTATTTTTTCTTAAAAAAAAAAAATTAAAAAAATGGTGCAGAGAATCATGGGATGTAGATGGAACCAGGAAGTGCTCTACCAGTGAATGGGAAGTAGCAGCCCAATAAAACAGGTGGACACAGTGATTAGTTCGTGCAGTGCAAAGGAAAGGCAAGGCAAGTCAGTGAACCAAGGTACAGCGGGGCAATGAATGTGCAAGATGGAATCAAGCCTCAACCAATGGTGGAGAACATGACAAAAGAACATGGGGGGTAAATTGAAAACAGTCAATAGCAAGCAGCCCCGCCTCTCCTTCCACAGCCAGTGAGAACTTGTGCATGATGTTAGGCATGTTGTGATGTCATAAATATGTAGATTTAAATACATTCTTTTTTTAAATTAGCTTAACAGAAAAAAATGTAACACTTTTTTAGGAGAAGCATAAGCCTGAATTTAGAATAGATAAATAATTTCATTAGAAGCTCATTTATATGTACAAAAAACATTACATAAAAAATGACAATGCTTTGTGGCTTTTCACAAACAGATAATAAAGTGTTGTCGTCGAAATATTGGATGACAAGCATTTCTTTCCAGGAAAACAAAAAGGAAAAGGCTGTGAGGGGTCAAGAGGTCAAGGCTGCTGCTTGGAGGTGGTGAAATGTCAGGGTTCACTACTGGGGGTCAGGAGGGGGAGAGTGGGAGGAGCTCACTTTGTCAAAGCTGGCGAATCGGTTGGGGTCGCGTGGGGCTTGGTGGGGTGAGGAAGGGGCGAAGGGGTCTGGTACCGAGTCTTTAGCGGGAAGGGAGGAGAACTCTCCAGAGCCCTGAGCCTTGAACAGACCACGCCTCTGAAATGATTCGGACGAATCCGATCGGTGGATGTTGGACCGTTTACCTTCAAGAACATACAACAAAATAGCTTAAGGTACAACAGAAATGTCAATTCAATCGTATCTGGTTCATTCTGATAAAACACACAGAACAGGAACCAGCTCACCTGGGGGTGGAGGTGGAGGTCTGGCAGGTGTTCCGGTTTTGGGCGGTAATGCTGGAGGAACATCTGACTGAGTGTCCTCCTTGTATAAATTCTTGTTTGTACTCGAGTTGAATGGATCGCTGCCATTAGACTGAAAGGCAAAGGAGAAGTTCAACAGCTGCAGCCCATATTCAACCTGATTTAAATCATGTGGATAAATTGACTGGTAATAGAGCTGGAATACTGGGCTTCTGTTTATGTTAATGATCCTTACCTTTGCTAAGCTGCTGAAGTCTGCAAAACCTCCTCCAAAAGTCTCATTGCCAAATACTGCAGCAAAGGGATCTGAAACAAAGTAAGGTACACAAACAGAATCCATTAAACAGATATCTTTGATCATTTTTGATAGTTCATGAGCAGAATCAACCCAATGTAGGCAGTTACAAACTGAAGCAAAACGTAAGGATGTGAAAAATGATGCGAAAAATGATGCAATTATGTTTCTACTCCAATTCGTTGTTGAAATATAAACATTTAAATGGTGGCTGTCATAAATGGTGGCTTGTTTTCATGATAGATTTATTAATGCATTAACATACATTAA
>NW_015536549.1:2098563-2108523 GCF_001515605.1 Sinocyclocheilus anshuiensis
CACACATTTATTTATTTTGTGCTATAACTACAAGTAAAGAAGAAGCAGCTACAGCGATTTGCCAACGCCACATTAAGGAGAATCTAAACTACATTTATTGTTTTGTGATAAAATTGACAGAATTTGTAAGTTAAGCTTTGTTTTATGTCAGGAGTAACAAAGCACAAAGTTTATTGTGATTATTGGATGGCACACGAGCTACAAATAATGTTTACTGAAGTTTTGTTCATTTATCAACAGAAAACGGTACAGACTGAAGGATAGATCTTAGGATTTAAGAATCGATATTTACTTCATCAAAATGAACAATGATTATAATCGTGAAATAAATACTGTCAACCAGTGTTCCCTCTAAGCTGCGTGCATGCACAGCCGTGCACTTCTTACATGATGTTTTAATAGAATTTCTTGGTAAATAGCAAAGCACTGTAAAAAAAGTTTTCTCAGGTAACCTAAAATAATGTGTCATTTAGTTACATCAAGGGTCAAATCAAATACAAATAGCACATTAAAGTTAGAAGTTACAAACTTTTTGTGTGCGCGCTGTAAGGTCTGGTATAAAGAATGTTTTTGCTCAAGTGGCCGAAATGTCCGCCTAATAGAGAAAAGTTTTGCTCAACAAGAAAAAAAATTAGAGAACATTGGGAACATTGCTGTCAACCCAGGCTAGTAATGCTTGTTCTACCTGGGTCTGAGTTAGTGGCCACTGTAGTTCCTCCTGGAGCAAAAGGATCATTGGCTGCTGCTGGTCCATCTCTCTGAAAGGAAAAGGAGGAGGAAATCAAAGTTTCCCAACAAATTCAGCCAAATCTTTTAAGTCAAGGTAACAAAACACTGAAAAACTGCAATCTTAATAATGTTGGACAATTCAAAAGCTTGCTTTAGGGTTTGTATCACCGAAAAGTAGGTATAAAAAGTGATTCAAAGTGCATTCAGCAGAATTTACTGGCAGTCATTTTTGTAAAAATAAAACAAAATCTTACAAATGCTATCATAAATCAAGTCTGACAGAAGATATAAAGTAACAGAACACGTTTTAATGAGATTTCAAAGAGAGCTTAGCTCTACAGCACTTACTGCAGGAATATCTGATCCTCCAAATGGGTCGTGTCCTGTGCCAGTCGAGCTGAAGGGATCAGAGTCTCCCAGGGCATCCATTTTGGATCCGAACGGATCAGTGTCTTGGACGTTCCCACTACCGGAAGCAAATGGGTCTGGAGTGACAGCATTACTGGTCCTGGATGTGAATGGATCAGGCTCTTTTGGGCCTGTGGTGGCAGTGAATGGGTCTGAGGAACCGAAAGGATCTCCTGATGGGAAACCAACTGAAGACTGCTTGAAGAAGTTGTCTGCAGCAAACGGGTCTGTGCCTTTAAAAGGGTCCCCACCAAAAGGATCTGGAGAGCAAAACAACATTTTATAAGCCAAAATGGATTTGTGCTGTGAATGGATATTTTGCAAACACATTGCAAGACAGACAAGCAAATACTCACCTGAAATGTCAACTTTTGAGAAAGGGTCTTCAGTGAATGGATCACCTGCAAAAATAAGTTTTATATAAGTTCACCAGTTAGTCAACTACCTGATGCTTTAGTTCAAAGCAGCTTATTGTACACTTATTTCAAAGACAATCTATGGCTGCATGATTAATCTAATTAAAACATTTTTTTGGATGATTTTACTTTGTGTGCAGATCTTACTGTCAGTGAATGGGTCCGAATGGAAGAAGTCAAGACCAGGACCGCTAGGTGGGTTAGTGGGTGGCAATGTAACTGGCTGGGCAGCTTCCTTCTTCTCTGGCTCCACAGTTTCCAGCTAGATGTTCACAAAATCCATTAGCATAAACTTATTTATGATTATGATGAAATTATACCTACACATACTCACAATCTAAAACAACATGCTCTGACCAGTACTAACAATATGACCACCACATTATCCCAAAAATAAATGTAAATGATAACAGGAAGGAAAAATAAATAATAATTAATATCAATTAATATAAAAAATAATTGCAATTAGAATATTAATGGAAATGGTCAACAATTATGATTTGTCAAATTCATTCAACCTTTGGGGTGCTGGTGGCAGGCTCTTCTGCCTCAGCCTTTTCCTTTTCCTTCTCCTCCTCTACCTCTGGCTCTGGATTAGCTTGTGTTGTGCTTTCCTGAAAACAGAGTGGCATAAAAAGTCAGACACACATGAGAACCTATTTGTAATGTAATGCAAGAGTGACATTATAAATGATATACAATAAGAGGAAGTGGTTTCTGACCGTAATCCCCTGAGGCCAGGCCATAGTAGTGGAGCTGGCAGTGGATAACCCACTGTTGTAAAGGTCAGAGCTATAAAAGTCAGCTTTAGGCTCTTGCTCCTCTGGGCTGGTGGATGGCTCTTCTGCCTCTGACCCGAGCTGCTCCTCTGTGACTCTGAGCTCCTGCAGCTCATCCACAGATGACTGCTCCTCTTCATCCTGGACTTTGTCCTCTTTGGGTTTCTCTGGCGGCTGTGCTGTGGGTTGAGGCCACTGCAGTTGCTCCAGCTGCTCAGAGGAGGGCGCTGTTCCGTTGACGAGCACCGGCTCCTCCAGGATTTTCCAAGTAAGCCTTGCAGTCACTTCTCTCGCCTCCGTTTTAAACTCGGCCAATCGCTTCTGTTCCTTCAATAAATCCCATATAGTGTGTGAAAGAGAGAGATATTTCAAGCAAGAAAAATCAAACAGTTGGTGACCAGGAATGGAAATAAAGAACAGAAAATATTCAGCGAGAAAAAGCAGAAAAACATCAGCAGAAAAAAGTTTGGGAAATGGATGGTAATAGAAAGGATTTATTTTTTCCAATAAAAAAAAAATGTCACCTCATTCGCCATTAAAATTAACATATATTTATAAAACAGATAATTCAGGTTCTAAAATCTGATTGGATGAGCAATGTTTGAAGCCACTGAAAAATAGAAAATATACACACAACTTGCACAGTTAAAATTATAATATAAATAATAATAATAATAATCATTATTTTTATTTTCATCACGTATTACGATCATAATACATTTTTATTATATGTTGACCATTGGTGTCTTTAATCAGTGCTGCTGCCAAAAAAAAATGGAAACATTTATTTACTCAAGTAAAATCACTGTAAAACATGGCTTTATTTTACTATGGGGGAAAAGCGGGGTAAAATGTGTCTACCCATCAATAAAAAGAAGACTTCAGGAAGAGTTCATGCAGATATGAACAAGTAAAGATAATTTAGAAACAGGTAAAAAGCTCACTAACCTGAGCAATCTGTGTGTGGGATTCTTTAACAGCATCCTCAAGGGGGCAGAGTTGAGCACGGGCAGACTGAACTTTCTCTCCCAGTTGACGCGTCTCCTCCTGCAGGTGGAGCAGTTCTTCTCGGGCTCTGGTCAACTCCTCCTCATAGTCACCAATTCTCTGCTCCTGCTCGGAGTGCTCCACCTGCAATGACTGGATCTGAACACACATACACACACACAGAGACAGGTGAAAAAGTGCAGAAAGGACAATAAAAGATCTGAGATCAGCATACTTGTTGCTTTTAAAGAAACGACAGTGAGAATGCATTTGTAGCCATTCAGATGGAATGGACTAAGTGAAATTGGTGTGAATTCTGCTGGACTGTGTCTCCCTTGCTCTTCCACTCTTTTCTTTCTCTGGTCATATACAAATTTGCATTTGAAAACATCACGCAAAATAGCATGTGATATTAGGCTTAGTGCGTCCAAGACTCATTCAAAATAGTATGCAAAGTTGCAGAGTCATGGAATGTTTTAAGTGGATTTTTGAAATCAGTGCATAGTTTTTGGGTTGATATAACCCACAATACAAACACTGATATTGCCTCTTATATACATAGGCTTCATTTCTCTCTCTCGCTGTGTCAGTCTCATACCAGCTGGCTTTCCTGGCTGCACTGTTGCTGTATGAGTCTGAGCTGCTCCTCTAGAGAGCGTTTCTGCTCGTCCAGCCTCTCCAGCTTCTCCTGCACCTCCTGTCGATCTGCCTGCAGGTGGCTCAGCTCCTCCGAGCCCTTCTGAACCTCCTCCTGCAGGTCCTGAGAAAGAGAGAGAGAGTTTGTGTTGAGAGGCCTTTCAACACATCTTTATCGGTCTATAATAAACAAGACTTCATCAACACTGACAACAGTGCAGAGAGCTCATGCAGCTCTTAAAGAGAAGATAAAAAGCATTAGGGGGCAAGAAGATACTGAGATACTGCGTAAACCAGTTATAATGGCACATCGGTCAGCAAAGCCAAAGTAAACAGAAATGAAATCAGACTGCAATTATGTGCTCAAAAGTAACACAATGGCTTCACTGATAGAATCATCTCATCCTCAAACAAAGAAATGACACCTTAGCTTATACACAGCAGCTTTCACTTCTCAACAGCTGTTCACTCACAGAAGTGAAAAGAACATTATACATAGAACAAATTAAATTCTGAACCTTGTAAAAACTGAAAGGGAAAGAAAGAAGCTGGAAACAGAAAGCACAAACAATGAAAATTGCAATGTTAGCCTTGCAATGTCAACCAGGGCCCTGTCCAGAATGGCGCACTTAAAGTGGACTTGCAGTTTCATGGCCTTCACTTTCGTGTGTCCATGAAATTAACAAGACCAGCACGGGCAGACTGAACTTTCTCTCCCAGTTGACGCGTCTCCTCCTGCAGGTGGAGCAGTTCTTCTCGGGCTCTGGTCAACTCCTCCTCATAGTCACCAATTCTCTGCTCCTGCTCGGAGTGCTCCACCTGCAATGACTGGATCTGAACACACATACACACACACAGAGACAGGTGAAAAAGTGCAGAAAGGACAATAAAAGATCTGAGATCAGCATACTTGTTGCTTTTAAAGAAACGACAGTGAGAATGCATTTGTAGCCATTCAGATGGAATGGACTAAGTGAAATTGGTGTGAATTCTGCTGGACTGTGTCTCCCTTGCTCTTCCACTCTTTTCTTTCTCTGGTCATATACAAATTTGCATTTGAAAACATCACGCAAAATAGCATGTGATATTAGGCTTAGTGCGTCCAAGACTCATTCAAAATAGTATGCAAAGTTGCAGAGTCATGGAATGTTTTAAGTGGATTTTTGAAATCAGTGCATAGTTTTTGGGTTGATATAACCCACAATACAAACACTGATATTGCCTCTTATATACATAGGCTTCATTTCTCTCTCTCGCTGTGTCAGTCTCATACCAGCTGGCTTTCCTGGCTGCACTGTTGCTGTATGAGTCTGAGCTGCTCCTCTAGAGAGCGTTTCTGCTCGTCCAGCCTCTCCAGCTTCTCCTGCACCTCCTGTCGATCTGCCTGCAGGTGGCTCAGCTCCTCCGAGCCCTTCTGAACCTCCTCCTGCAGGTCCTGAGAAAGAGAGAGAGAGTTTGTGTTGAGAGGCCTTTCAACACATCTTTATCGGTCTATAATAAACAAGACTTCATCAACACTGACAACAGTGCAGAGAGCTCATGCAGCTCTTAAAGAGAAGATAAAAAGCATTAGGGGGCAAGAAGATACTGAGATACTGCGTAAACCAGTTATAATGGCACATCGGTCAGCAAAGCCAAAGTAAACAGAAATGAAATCAGACTGCAATTATGTGCTCAAAAGTAACACAATGGCTTCACTGATAGAATCATCTCATCCTCAAACAAAGAAATGACACCTTAGCTTATACACAGCAGCTTTCACTTCTCAACAGCTGTTCACTCACAGAAGTGAAAAGAACATTATACATAGAACAAATTAAATTCTGAACCTTGTAAAAACTGAAAGGGAAAGAAAGAAGCTGGAAACAGAAAGCACAAACAATGAAAATTGCAATGTTAGCCTTGCAATGTCAACCAGGGCCCTGTCCAGAATGGCGCACTTAAAGTGGACTTGCAGTTTCATGGCCTTCACTTTCGTGTGTCCATGAAATTAACAAGACCACAGAATGTCCCGTTGGACATTTTATGATCTGTCTTCACGGCCACCATGCTGCCTTATGCCAAACCTACAATAATGCAGACTTCATAGCTGAATATTACCCAACAGCCCATGAGGGAAAATGTAGACATGTAGGAGGACTGTGAGGCCTGAGGGTGCCATCTGGAAAAGGGTCATAAAGTCTGGTCCACACTGCAGATTATTCTGGCCAAGAACTACACACTTAAACAGGAAGAGATGTCTGAGCATGTTAAGCAACCAATAAATTAGTTCTGATTTCGTGCTTTTTAGGGGCGGGATTATTTGAAATAGTTTATACAACAATAAAAGACCAATGTGGAAAAAATATAAAACAACACTTTACTTTAGTGCCCTTTTTACAAGTTACATGTACTTATTATAGTAATAACAGTAAATTATGCATAATTACATGCAACTAACCTAAACCAAATCCTAACCCTAACCATATAGTAAGTACGTTATTAATAAATATTACTCAATACTTAATTATATAATTACACTGTAACAAGGACAACTTAAAAAATAAAGTGAAACCAAAAATAATAATAATATAATATAGCTGACATATCTCAGAGTACAAAGCAAAAACAAAAATAAATAAATATAGTTAATTAAACTCAACTGAAAAAAAATAAAAAATACAATACTTTTCAAAAGTTTGGGGTCAGTAAGTCTTTTACGTTCACCAAGGCTTAATCAAAAATACAGTAAAAATAGTACTATTGTGGAATCTAATTACAATTTTAAAAAGTATTAATTTCTTAAATAGAATAAAATAATAATAATAATAATAATTAACATCATCATCATCATCATCATCCTGGCCCTGAACCTTTGATTGGTAGTGCAAGTATAACATTTTACAAAATGAGAAGTCTTTGATAAAACAGAATTAGCAAATGGGTACGGGTATATATATTTTTTAACATACAAAAAGGGTAGAGCCAGTCAAATAAATTGATACTGATGTTCAGTGATTCATGCTATTTTTGTGTGCAAATCTCTCTAACTCTAGCACTCTCTATTCTAATTCTATTCTTTTTAAAAAAAACACTAGCTTCTCTAATCTTTTTGTATTCTATCTTTTTTCTTTTTATTATATAATAAAAAAAATAAATAAAAAAAAACCTTGCTACGAGTACTGCGAGACTTAACCGAGTTAACCGAGACTTGTTATAGCACTTGCATATCATTGCTCTCTTGTTGATTTTGATTGCTTCTATTGTCCTCATTTGTAAGTCACTTTGGATAAAAGCATCTGCTAAATGACTAAATGTAATGTAAATGTAAATTTGTCAAATATAAGAAAAGAGTCAGATCAGAAAGGAAATGAAAGAAAAGGACCTACAATGATAACAAAAGACAACCATGTCATTTCCTTTTCACCTTGAGATGCTACTGTAGGAGTGGGTCCTAAAAATAACAGGTCTACAGCAGCAGAACTGAATAACCGCTCATGGTGTAGAAACCTTCACACGTCTAATACACAAATGTCCAATCAGAGGCTGCGCTGGGAGCCGACAGCCCCCGAAATAGAATATATTCATCATCCTAGGGTTTAAACACAGCAGAGGCTCAAACTAAAACTTTGCACACATTCTTATTTAATTATTCAGTGCCTGGAGCTGCCTACCAGCACTGAGTGTTTCAAGGCTAATCTATTAAGAGCCTAAACAAATACTGAATACATTCATAATTTGTGAGAGGCCCTTGCCTCTGATAGTTTACAATATTGATTTTTAATTTTCTTAATGTTGCACTTTTGCATAGGTGAGATCGTTAAGAAGTACTTATTTTCTTTGAGAGGACAACGTATAAGCCATATGGGTGTTTTTGGTTTAATGGACATCAACTGAACTGCCCTATTAAGACTGCAGCAAGAGAGAGATCCATTTTAATTATGTTACTCATACAGGTAAGAGATCACAAGTGTCATGGGCACATTTTCAGATTCAAAAATGAAAAGAAAACAGCAAATCAGCATGATAAGTGGCCTTGTGTGATGACAGGAAAAGAGAACCCTAGAGAGCGGGACCAGCTGTGCTATCAGTACGCCATCTAATATCCATAGACACACACACACAAATCAGGTGTCTATTCCTGTATTCTTACACACACACACACACACACACACACACACACACACATACACACACACAAACACTATTGTTTTTCTGGCACATTAGGAATCCATCTGTCAATACATTTTAACATTATAACACTTTAAAATAAATGACATATTAAAAGACTAACCTGAACACCTCTGAATCTGTACGTGGCATCTAAATCAGCAGTCTAGAGCATCTTGCAGTCAACAGAATGGCTAATTTTCAGCTACATACACAGGAAATTGAATTATCATACAGTGGGAGAGAGCGAGTGAGAGGGAAGGAGGGAGCTCAGATCTCGATGGAAATGAAATAACACCAAATTTATGAGTCAGGAAGCCAGTGCAGATATACATTATAGACCTTGAACTTCTTTCAACTCTGTAGACAGGCAGCGAGGAGAGAACCAATCCACCATGAGCAGAGTGGACAGACAGATGATAGGGAGGATAAAATAGACAGAGAGGGAGCCTTTGGAAAACAGCTGGCTTCTTTTCTCCTTTATTGATCCAATAAGTGGTCAGTAAACTCTAGACGTTATGATGTATGAAACTTTTTTAAAAAACTTTCAGCTGTCTTTAAACAACTAATATATAAAAGATTCAAAATAAAAATATAGAAATAATAGTTTTAAAAAGTAATATAAAAATGATTCAATATAAAATAAAAAATAAATATTAGCTGCCTTTAAACAACATAAAAATTATTAAAAAAAATAAATAAAAGAGATAAAATAAGAAATATTAGCTGTTTATAAAAAACTAATATAAATGATTCAAAATAAAATAATAAAATAAAAATATAGAAATATTAGCTGCCTTTAAAAAAATTAATATAAAATGATTAAAAAAATTAAAATGTATAAATTTTAATGTAGCCATTTTTATATTTTTTAGTATAGAAATTATTCAAAATAAAATAAAATAAAAATTATTTCAGTACATTGTGGATTTTTAAGCTATCAGTCTATGCATATACATCTGAATGTCTCTGTCAGGTCAGGATCACCAGTCAAATAAAAACAACAAATTTATTTCTGTTCAATTTCAAAACCACTCGTACCTGGACTTCGCTGGTCCTCTGTCGTATAGTTTCCTCCCTCTCTTTGATGTCCTGTTCCACCACACTCTTCTCCCTGAAAGACCAGCACAGACATGAGTATTTAATCACAGTGGCGACGGCGGGTACAGACAGCCAGCCGCCTGGAACAGGATGGACAGCATCTCCTTCCAGCACCATCTCTTCATCTGCTGCTAGAACTTGTATGTGTGAGAGAAGAGAGGCTGTCCGTGAGTGAGTGTGTCAGAGCTGCACATGAGCAGATGGTTTTCTGAACGTCAGAAAGAACGGGAGGAGGGAAGCATGGAGAAAGAGAGAGCGATGGGGGATGTGGGGTTGGAATACATTAGAGGTGTTTTCACTCATCCCGCTGTCTGTATCTTTACCTTCAGGTCATACAGGTTAAATTAGCAAACAAATATATTACAACTACATACATTTTCTGGATGCTAGTGCTAGACCAATATATTAATTGTCTGATGTCTAGCTAGAGTTGATTAAAATTTATCATTTTAAATTTTAAATTATTCCTGTGATGGCAAATCTGAATTTCAGTGTCACATGATCCTTCAGAAATTATTCTAATATGCTGATTTGTTGAAAACCATCATTTTTTTCAGGATTCATTGATGAATGGAAAATTTCGGTTTGAAATATAAATCTTTTGTAACATTATAAATTTCTTTACTGTCACATCATCAAATTAATGCATGAATAAAAGCATTTCTTTATTAAAAAAAAAATGCATTCTTGCTGAATAAAAGCTTTTTTTCTCAAAAATATTAATAAATGACCCCCCCCCCCCCTCCCATCTATAT
>NW_015536549.1:2108563-2108769 GCF_001515605.1 Sinocyclocheilus anshuiensis
TCTATATCTGCATATCTACATATATATCTATATATATATATATATACACACACATTGATATACTAAAGTACATGTACTGTATATATGTAATGCATACAGTGGTGTGAAAAAGTGTTGGCCCCCTTCCTGTTTTTTTTATTTTTTGCATATTTGTCACACTTAAAAGATTCAGATCATCAAACAAATTTTAATATTACACAAAGATA
>NW_015536549.1:2109026-2112321 GCF_001515605.1 Sinocyclocheilus anshuiensis
GCAAAAAAATAAGAAATCAGGAAGGGGCCAACACTTTTTCACACCACTCTATATACACCTTGAAAAACTGCTATTCTAGGTTATTGTTACAAGTCACACAGGGTTTTCCATGATATTCTACTGCCAAAAAATGTCTGTGTTGCTATGCTGTTGCTAGGGTGTTCTGAATGGTTGCTTAGCGTTACTCTAATACCCAAAAATGGCCCAACTTAAAAGAGTCAATGTGAAATTTTTCATCATGCAAAAAAATCTGATAATTTTGCAAATAGCACATCTCCCTCTCAACAAAATCTATACTACAAGCTAAAGTACAAGTAGCAGTAATACTGTACATGCCGGCACCACTGATTATTAGACTTTTACACCAACAGTACAAGCTTTATAGAGAATCAACCTGGGATTAAGAGTACAATGTTGACTTTTCATGGTACTCATCTTTTAAGGTTCAAACCATCCACCTTTCGGCTACTAGCTCAGTTTTTAACTACTACACCACACCATCCATGCATCCATTTGTTAAACGCATTTGCATGTTAAATCTATTTCTAAACGTATCATTACCAAGCATAATCTTAAAGGGCTGTACTGTGAAAGCTTATTTATCTTCTTAGTCACAGATTATAGTGTGAAAACTCATATTTTTTTTAGAAAATAACAGATTTATGATGATGCTGGAATGCTTCTTTATGTGGAATCTCTCTTAGGTTATGAGGCTAGTGAGATAGCAAGAGTAAAACAGAAAGATTAGAAAAGGAATAGAACGGAAAATCTTTCAATCTTTCATTCAGTTGAATAACACAAATCTTTCTCAAAAAGATTCAGAGCATCTTTCCTAGATGTGGCTGAACTGTTTTAAGCTCCGACTCAACATTTCCTCTCAGATTCTGACACAGTGAGTTCATGCTAGTCTTCCCGGCAACAACAGAGAACTCACATGGATTTGACCGAGAGTCAAACGCACACACTGTGAGTCAGAGACTCCCAGAAGAGAGAGAGAGAGGGCGAAAACAAGAAAATAGAAAAACTAATAATACAGGGCAAAATGAGAGTTTGTCAACAGTCCAATATCCACCTAGAAACTGGATCTTGAGCAGCCCAGATCAGCCAAAAACAACAGAGCACGAGTCGTCCAAACAGCCTATAATTGCTTTTCTTTTCTTTTTTTATAAAGAGGGCGTGGCTTGTTCTTACCGGTCACCTGAGGTCGCCCGTTGCCGTGGAGATTTAAGGCAATCCCGAACCGCACGCATCATTTTAGCGACAAACAACAGCCCATCGTATAGAATCTTTCTGTTTTCTATCCTTTCTGCTCATCCTCTTCTGCTCTCTCCATTTCAGGCAGACTCATTACTTCTCACTTACTCTTTACCTTGCACGCTTTTCATGAAGGAGGAAGTGAGAAGTGCTAGAAGTGCTGTTGAGCGTCTATCTCACAGTGAGAGTGAGTGTGCTGGGAGCTGACAGGTGACTGTATCTGCTTTTGCGAAAAGTCTGTAAACCAGAGATGGAGGGAAAGACAGAGGTGGGGGCATCTTCCTCTTTCAGTGTTTGTGTAAATGAGAGCTCCACCTCTCCTCTGTGGGGTAGTGACTCCCATCACAAGGAGTGTTAACATCTCTGGAGAATTATTGCTTACAGGAAGTGATCTGAGGGCTCGTATGTGCCACCCACACGTGTTGCATTCAGTATCATTACTTTTCTCATCTGTCTTACCAATATTTAATTATGAATGATTAGTTCAACCAAAAATTATTTACTCACCCTCATGTCCTTCAAAACCTATGTGAGCTAATTCAGAGAACTACAAAACATGATTTTATTTTATTTTTAAATGCTACTATAGATGTAACATAAAAGTAGTGTATTTTACTCTTGTTCTATTTCCCAAGCTTTCTGGAGCCATACAATAAAGACTATGTGAGGAATAGACCAAAATTTGTTGCATGATTTGTGAACGATTCACTCTTACACATGAATCAACTGAATCAGGTCAGAGACGGATTGATCAGTAAATATTAATGATTTAAATTACAGCCAGTTCCTGCACAATCAGTGCCATATGGCTCTAGAAGACTTGAAACATTGCAGAATAGTTGTTGTTAACTAAAGCTTTTACTAAAAACTATATTTTTAAATTAATATAATAATTACAAATATTAATAAATACATTAATAAATAAATGACAGCCCCAGTCCTCATTCACTGAAATCATATTGAAAAATGCAGCTAGGATATTCTTCAAAAACTCACTTTTTGTTTTCCAAGAAATTCATATAGGTTTTAAAAAACATGAGGATGATACAATTTTGACACAATTTTATTTTTTGGGTTAACTATGGCTTTAAAATAAGTGGCTTTATTTTTCTGAATACTGTCTGTGGGTGAAAACAATCTAATTCAGCTTGAGATGACCTTGCACATTATGATGACAGAGCGAAGAACATAAAGTAATGAGATCCTCATTAAAGAAAGCATTCATCAGTTCAAGTGCATCTATCATGACCTGAGGACAGACTTGTGTACACGGACACACTGAGATTACAGTCAGACGCACACTTCTGTTTTTGTGGTTTCATAATCTCCTGTGCACCTGTGTGAGGGCATTGTGTGGAAACTACAAATACACACTATATTAAAAGAGATGGCCAGATGGTTAAAAAAAAAAAAAGAGAGAAATGGAGAGTACTGTATGCTAAATATATTATGAATAATAAAGACTTATAGACAGATAGAACAACAATGCAGAGGTTACCCATAATTACTTCCTTCATGTATAAATATCCATGGGTCTACAAGACATACATTAAGTTCAGGACTGAAATTTTACACCAGCTGTCTTGTGGATATGTGGGGTGAGGAAAGTATTATCAGTAACTCACTTCTGTAGGTCCACGATTTCATTAGTGAGTGAGTCCAACTCTTTAATTGCGGAGAAATCGGCAGCTTGTACTGTGACAGCATTGTTCTGTTAGAAGAAAAAAGGAATGAAATATCATTAAAAGAAGGTAGAAATCATGCATGAAAAACATGAATCTAACATGCACTACCATTCAAAAGTTTAAGGTCAGAAGATTTTTTTAAAGAACTTAAAATGATACTAGTATTCATCAAGAAGGATGCATTAAATTGATTAAAAGTGATAGTAAAGACCCTTATAATTAGGGCTGCACGATAAATCGCATGCGATATTTAACGCGCATCTAGTCAGTAAAGCCATTCTGTAATCAGCGGTAAATCTCCATCATGTGCGGGCTTTCACATGGAGCAGCATTAACTACACAGAGCCGTTGTTCAC
>NW_015536549.1:2112405-2112599 GCF_001515605.1 Sinocyclocheilus anshuiensis
TATCAGAGCGGCAGGTAGAGACATGGGAACTGGCTCGGACTCCAGGGCTCTGTATACCAAATGCATGACCTAAAACACACAAACACACACAATATGAATTAGAAACACTGGACAAACTTGCTTCTTAAAGGGGTCATATGATGCGATTTCAAGTTTTCCTTTCTCTTTGGAGTGTTACAAGCTGTTCGTGAATA
>NW_015536549.1:2113127-2113482 GCF_001515605.1 Sinocyclocheilus anshuiensis
GTTTTTTACAGGAGTTTCTTATGCTCATCAAGGCTGCATTTATTTGATCAAAAATACAGGAAAAAATGTAATACTGAAAAATTATGATGATGTAAAATAACGTTTTCCTATATTAATATATAATAAATCTAATTTATTCCTGTGATGCAAAGCTGAATTTTCAGCATCATTACTCCAGTCTTCAGTGTCACATGATACTTCAGAAATCATTCTAATATGCTGATTTATTATCAGTGCTGGAAAATGGTGTGCTGCTTAATATTTTTTTGAAACCTGTGATACTTTTTTTCAGGATCATTTGATGAATAAAAAGTTAAAAAGAAGAGCATTTATTTAAAATAGAAATCTTTTCTAA
>NW_015536549.1:2113635-2135273 GCF_001515605.1 Sinocyclocheilus anshuiensis
CCGGTGTCCTGCAGAGTTTAGCTCCAACCCTAATTAAACACACCTGAACCAGCTAATCAAGCTCTTACTAGGCATAGAAACTTCCAGTCAGGTGTGTTGAGGCAAGTTGGAGCTAAAATCTGCAGGACACCGGCCCTCCAGGACCGAGTTTGGACAGCCCTGGTGTAGTGTAAAAGGCAGTTTTTCACAAACAAGAAACAAGATTTATTGCATCGAATATCTGAACTCATAGCATTTTCATGAAAGCCTGAACTAAGTAAAAAACAGGGTGAAGGCAAGCTGAAATATAAATATACGAATACAAATAAACCATTTATGGGTAAAAAAACAAAAAAACACTATGACTCAAGTTTGTGATAGACATAACTGATAGAACAGAGTCATGTTTTCCTTAATGATGGCAAAACCAAACAGAAACATGGGAACAGCCAAAACGGGGTTAGCTGCAGTTTAGACTTGTTTAGATTGGCTTTAGACCAGTTTGATCAAATAAATTCAGCATTGATGAGCGTAAGAGACTTCTTTAAAAAAACATTACAAGTCTGACTGATCCCAAACTTTTGACCGGTAGTGTATATAAATATAAATATTATAACTGACAAAAACTTAAAGAAAAATTAAAAGTGTTGTGGCAGCTAACTTATCTATAAAATGCCTCAGTTAAAGTACTAAAATTACTACAATGAAACTGAAATAAAAACAATTTAAGGCCAAATATAAATTTTAAAAAAATTATAAAAACGGAAAAAGCACATAACAAAATTACCAAAACCTAAAATTAAATTAAAATTAAAACTAACAATATGAAAAAAAAAAAACTAATTTAAAATATTAATAATATTATAATAGTATAGAAATAATACTCAAATAATACAGTAATTATTATGTTTGACGTCACAAAACTCACCACAGCAAACTCATCTTTGTCCAGCATGCCATCTCTGTCAATGTCACTGAGCTCCCAAACCTATAACATTCATTCCAATGAGATGTCAGATCAATTCTGTCAATTAAATCACTATTACTGATTTACAGAATTAATTACTCATAGTTTGATTTTAATACATTTTCAAGTGGGATTTTAGTTCAAATCAATTTAGTTAAACTTTAGGTTTTTGTTTGTTTTCGCCTTTTAAAAGACCCGAGTACAGTACTTTTAAGCTACAGCTCAAGAACGCACCCTGGTGGTTAGGCCTACAAATGCACCTTTATATAAAAGACGAGGTAAAAGTTGTATCTTCAAACCCTGCATTGCATCATTATAAACCTGCCTGTCACCGCACTCATCTTACCCTGCCAAGAACGTCCACAGGGAGTTTAGAATTGAGGAGCACTGGTTTGACCTTATCGCCCGTGAGCATGCCACCCACTGGAGAGAGGCTGTCGAAGATGGCATCGAATTTCAGATGCTCCTCTGCCTATATGACACGCAACACACAAACATTCAAAAATGAGCAATTAAGTAACTGGTGCATTGAACTGAAAGTGCAATCTAATTTATGACAAATTCTAATCACAGCATTTATTTAGCAACTCTATTCTAAATAACCAAAAATCTATTGATGATATCTGACCTTGACAACCCATGGGCAGTCCGTGGGCACGGGGCCAAACTGAAGAGGACTGCTAGTGTCATGCTAGACAGGAAGCAGAAGAACAGTCATTAATTCACAAGAGACAAAGCGGTTTCCACCACATAAGCAAATAAAATCACCAACTCAGCAGCTTTTAAGTCACTGGTAATTATACTGTGAGGTGAAACGTGATGTCATTTTCCTGATCTGGTGAAGAGGAAGAGGAAGTTAAGGTCTGACTTACAAACTTTGGGGGAGGGACAGCAGCATTTAAGCTCTTAAGAGACACTTCAAATCCATTCTGAGCACATGCCACCAAACGGAGGGCGACAAAAAATTGCTGAGAAGCGACAAACAGACAAATATAGTTGAGAATGTATTGCTCAAACAACTTTTCTCTCAACTTTTTCTTTGTACCTTGATATTAATGCTTTTTAAAATACCTGCTTGTTTAGCGAGCCTTTGCAATCTGAATCTGCTAAGTCCCATATCTGTGGAACAAAGAAGAAAATTAGACATAAGCATAAAAATGTTTTAAAAAAGAATGTGTAATGTAACACAAAACTAACACAACAGACTGCATAAAATCAATACAGCAATATAAAGAAGGTAATTAAATTACACCATCTATCGTTTTCTATTTAAGTCATCTTGATGTTTCCAGCACTCGTCAATCAATTGACTGCTTTGCATTTCCCACACTGCTATATTGGAGGCATGCTAACTGATGTTACCTTGCCAAGGACCAGGTCTGTAAGGCCAGATCTCTTTAAAAATAAGGCTGCATCAGCAGCTCCTACACGCCCACTGCTGGACGGATCTACCTGTAGTGGAATAAAGCATACAAAATTATTTAAAGTTTGGGGTCTGTAAGGTTTTTGAATGTCTCTTATGCTCAACAAGGCTGCATTTATTTGATCAAAAAGCCAGCAAAAACTGTAATTTTATGAAATATTATTACAATTTAAAATAACCATTTTCTTTCTGAATATATTTTAAAGCAGGGGTGCCCAAACTCGGTCCTGGAGGGCCGGTTCCCTGCAGAGTTTAGCTCCAACTTGCCTCAACACACCTGCCTGGAAGATTCAAGTATACCTAGCAAGACCTTGATTAGCTAGTTCAGGTGTGTTTGATTAGGGTTGGAGCTAAACTCTGCAGGACACTGGCTAAAGCAGGGGTGCCCAAACTCGGTCCTGGAGGGCCGGTGCCCTGCAGAGTTTAGCTCCAACTTGCCTCAACACACCTGGTGGGAAGTTTTTAGCATGCCTAGTAAGAGCTTGATTAGCTGGTTCAGGTGTGTCTAATTGGGGTTGGAGCTAAACTCTGTTTTAAAGTGTAATTTATTCCTATGACGCAAACTGAATTTTCAGCAGCCATTACTCCAGTCTTCAGTGTCACATGACCCTTTAGATATAATTCTAAGATGTGACCCAGGACCACAAAACCAGTCATAAGGGTAAATTTTTCGAAACTGAGATTTATACATCTTCTGAAAGCTGAATAAATAAACTCTCCATTGATGTATGGTTTGTTAGGATAGGACGATATTTGGCCAAGATACAACTATTTGAAAATTTGGAATCTGAGGGTGCAAAAAAATCAAAATACTGAGAAAATCGCCTTTAAATTTGTCCAAATTAAGTTCTTAGCAATTCATATTACTAATCAAAAATTAAGTTTTGATATATTTACAGTAGGAAATTTACAAAATATCTTCATGGAACATCATCTTTACTTAATGTCCTAATGATTTTTGGCATAAAAGAAAAATCAATCATTTTGTAACAATTTTGGCTATTGCTACAAATATACCCCAGCGACTTAAGACTGGTTTTGTGGTCCAGGGTCACATACGTTGATTTGGTGCTCAAGAAACATTCCTTATCATTATCAATGTTGAAAACAGTTGTGCTGCTAATATTTTTGTGGAATTCATGATTTTTCAGAATTCTTTGATGACTAGAAAGTTCAAATGAATTTATTTGAAACAGAAATCTTATGGAACATTATATATGGCTTTAATAAAAATATTAATTTCTTTAAATAAACAAACAAAAAAATCTTACGGACCCAAAACTTTTGAATGGTTGTGCATTTCTCAGTAAATATTCTAGAACTGATGGTTTATAAACAAATACTACTACTGACTGTCAAATGAAAAACTGTTGCTTCATAACTATAGGATGACACACAATGGTGTTTTTAGTAAAAGGGTGTGTGCCAAATAAATTCATAATTCACATTCATATCATGTACCACTTTTTATGTAAATACCAAGTATGCAAATCACATTTTACAGGAAGAATTAGTGTTTCTAAGCAGAAGCAGCTCCGGGCGGATGACGTATGGAGGTCGGCTTTGCGCATGCGCCGCTCAGAAGTGACGCACGCGGAAGCGCAGGGGAGAGGTCAAAACAAAACACCGGTCACTTATTAGAAGTACAAAATGAGGATATGTAAAGAAGAATGTCGGAGGATTTCGATATAAGCCAAGAGGAGACTGGTTTTCCTTTGCTAAAGTAAGGAAACTTTGCTTCCTTTGCTCCTGTTAACAAACGTTGGTTTGTTAACAGGAGTGCAGCGCTGACCTCAGAGGTCATCCGCCCGGAACTGCTTCCGTGTACAACTGTTGGCGCAAGCTACATTAAAGTGATTATTACGTTTTGAATATGGATATTTTTCTTACAAAAACGCATTGATTCGCTACAGGAGGCCTTTGTTCACCCCCCGGAGCCGTGTGAGACACTTTTTTTAAGGATGGGCGCTTTTTATTTCACTTCTTTTGGACTGATGCATGCAACACCCGCTGAGTGGCATTAAACAGCTTGAAAGATCAAAGACAATTTTTAATATAACTCCGACTGGATTCGTCTGAAAGAAAAAAGTCATATACACCTGGGATGGCTTGAGGGTAAGTAATTTGTGGGCTAATTTTCATTTTTGGGTGAACTAACCCTTTAAGGTGTATTACACTGTATATAAAAGAAATTAACAATCAAACACAATCTGAAAAATGAATCAGGACCAATGCAATGCACAGCTGCTTAGCTGGAGAGATTCAGTCGAATGAGAAATCAGTAGTAAGATGTTTAAACCAAATGCTAGTTCAAACAAGCTGCTTCACTCACCATGTCCTGTTTGGTTTGCAAAAGTCATCAATAATTCATAGCGGCATCCTCTTACTGAGAGAAAGACACTTACGGGGGACAGAAGCCTCAGAGTGCTTTTAGCTCAAACAGACAGTGCGGTGAGGTTTATATTTCTCTTCTTCCGCTACGTGCTCTATAATGCCAAAGCGAAACATGACACAGAAAAAGCTGATTAAATGCTTACCTGTCGATAGTATTTCTCATAGACAGGATTCCCACTTGAAAGCTGCAACCAAATAACACAAAACTTGGTTAAAATCAAGCTGAAGACATTGTTTATTCTCTCTAAAACAGGTCATACGGATGAAACTTTTAATCAAGACATAAATAAGCCAATTAAACAGCATTTTCTTCTAAACTGTTGACTTTCTTGGCAGCATTGATGCATTCCGGCCTCTGAGAAGGAAATGTTACAGCCATCTGGCAACCAGGTGAACATTTATAAAATGGCATTGTGAAAACATTTCAAGTACTTACACACCTTTGTCGTATTTAAAGATGTTGATTATACACCCATTCACACATAAACGGAGGCTATCTAAAGTCTTCTGCCATTCTCTGCTGTGCACAACACAAACACTGAGCTTTTGTTGAGTTGTGATTCACAAAAGTCGGGCAGAGTAACGCACATTTGCGCAGCTGACCTCAAGCCAAACCATCGACATCGGGTTTAGTCATGGCCAAAAGGCTAATTTATAACATATGGACGGATCAAGTGAATTCAAATGCATTACGGAGACCAAATCATGATTGTTAAATGTTTTTTGTAGTAAACACCAACCCCTCTGCCAATCAAAAGCTATTAGGAGCTCATAGGATCTTTCACATCAGACATCTGCATCACCATGATGCATCAAATTGCTTTTCTGGCCATGTTAGACTAAGTTCTAACCCAACTGTTTTTTAAATTGTAGTTCAACAGCTCTGTCTGTCTCCCATCAAGTGGTTACTGGTGCATGCTAATGCGATGTTGGCACACAATATTCAGCAAAGTGCCACCAAACATTTCCTTGCCCCGCTGAGAAAGGAGTAGGAGTTTTTGTTGTGCTTCTTTATAAAAAAAATAAAAAAAACACCAACCACTTTGGCCTTTCAGGCTGTTCTGATTCCAACTCATTTCCTGAAACTTATTCTGGCATGTTCTACTTAAAATGACCACACTCCTACAAAGCAAAGACTTAGTAAACCATGATTAAACATACAACAAAAAATACCATCAACTAAATCACCAAAATTATCTTGGCATCCTAATCTGTCTTTCTGTTATGCTGTCTTTACACTGCAAAGTCAACAAAGAAGCTAAATAAAAATATTACAAAAAGATGCATTTACAAATGCTTAAAAACAGAAATCACAATTGCAGAAATAATGTGGTGAAAGTAATGCTACAAATATGATATTATGAAACATTAAATGATTCATAGAAATTATACTTTTTCAATAAAATGTAAAAACAAACACATAAAATATTAAATATTAAATGAAAAAAAAAAAAAATTCTAAAAACCAACATTTTGAATATGATCATGGTGACCCACTGGATCGATTCATGGTTGTTCTATGCCTCCTTGCAATGTCTCAAATCATAACCTATCCTTCTGGAATCATAGAAAGCCAGACACACCGAAGACATATCAGACATGTCTTTCTTCCGTCTAAAGTCTTCTTGATGAGGTAATGCTGCAATGCATATTTCATGCATGTGCGCCTTGCTTCTAAAACTGAGCACACCATCAGCTGCATGTGGTCAACACTACAACCACCACTGCCATTAGAGAACAGTGTTATTCTTAAAGCAACAAAAGTAGACAACACGGAAACTAAAGTGAGGAACATTTTAGACCATCAACCTAATCAATGCACGAATCCCTCTGGACTATTAAAACAGCTATAAGTGACTATGCATGTAATGAATATGCTGTCAAAGCCCTTTCTTACAGAAGAACAGCTGTACGAGTGTCACTGAAGCTATTTCATTAATATTGCACTATACACAAAGAACACATCGGAAATAAGTTCATATTTATCTGGTTTGAGATTTCTGACTCATTAAGATATTATTAAGACAGATTTTACTCGCATATAACCTTTTTTGAAGGTTAATGATCTGTTTAGCCAGTTAGCGAGTGTCAAATGCTTTAGCTAGCTGGCTAATTAGTTTACAGACTGTAGATAAGAAGCAAAAAGTTGTTATGGGTAGAATAATGAAGTCCACAAAAGTGAAAAATACACAAATATGACTGCAATAGTATAGTACATGCCACATTTGCATACAATAACGACTAGTTCCTATTTATTAATATATGAAAAGAGAAAAAGCAAAGCTAGCAGTGAAGCAAAACTTCCTGCTGCTTTTTTCAATGCCTCTAGAAACACCCAGCATAGTTTAACGCACTAAAACACACCAGTAATCCAAACAACAATGTCAGATATAAGTGAAATACGTTCTTAATATTATAATTTAAGAGTTATTTTGACATAAATTGAAGGAGCATTCGTCATTGCTCCTCTGTTAAGTTTTAATGTAGGCAAAGACACATGATTTCACAAGCACTTTCACACGTTCATAGCGGAGACATGTAAAAATACAAGCTGATCTAAAAAAAAGTACAGTAAATTTGGATGATCTCATGACACGCAAAAGCTGGAAAAATAAACTTTAGTTTATTTAATCCAGCCTCAAGGACACTGACACACTAAACTACGCCCTTACGCAAGTGCCTAAAAGATCACACTGAAACTTTTTCTCTGCCCAAGCAAATGGCTGAAAACAACTTTAAACAGCTGCGATCAGACAGCAGGGTGTGATCATTTTTCACCCTAAACCGCAAAAATAAAGTTTAACGGATCTGACAGACGTATGAAACGAGCTGGAAAGTGGTTTGGAGAGTGTTATATCTGTGTAAAAAGGGAGGTTACCTGAGTCAAGGAGAGACTGGCAGCCATAGTGTTTCTGTTCCCACTAGTTCATCCTGCGTTGATAGGCAATGGACAATATAGGGATGCTACAAAACCTGGTACTGGATTGCTCTGTGGAATGATGCTAAATAAAACCCGGCGATGGATTATTCAACGGATCTGCAGGCGGTGGGTAGCAAGCGATGTCACTGCAAAACTAGACACTGGAGTTCTCGGTGGATCAGAAGCAAAAGCTGGAAAAATAAACTTTAGTTTATTTAATCCAGCCTCCAGCACTGACACACTAAACTACGCCCTTACGCAAGTGCCTAAAAGATCACACTGAAACTTTTTCTCTGCCCAAGCAAATGGCTGAAAACAACTTTAAACAGCTGCGATCAGACAGCAGGGTGTGATCATTTTTCACCCTAAACCGCAAAAATAAAGTTTAACGGATCTGACAGACGTATGAAACGAGCTGGAAAGTGGTTTGGAGAGTGTTATATCTGTGTAAAAAGGGAGGTTACCTGAGTCAAGGAGAGACTGGCAGCCATAGTGTTTCTGTTCCCACTAGTTCATCCTGCGTTGATAGGCAATGGACAATATAGGGATGCTACAAAACCTGGTACTGGATTGCTCTGTGGAATGATGCTAAATAAAACCCGGCGATGGATTATTCAACGGATCTGCAGGCGGTGGGTAGCAAGCGATGTCACTGCAAAACTAGACACTGGAGTTCTCGGTGGATCAGAAGGATAAACAAAACCTGGAGCGGGAATTATCAGTGGATGAGGACTCAATGAAGTGTTCAGTTTGTAGTGCTAAACTCCAGAAAAAAATAGAATTTCTCCTTTCCATTAGATTAGAAATTTTATAATGGAGGTTTTCAATTTGTGTGTAAAAAAAAAAGGTTTGTTGTTAATTTTCACATTTTGTTGAAATTCTAAAGCTGCTGTATCTTAAAAGATTAATTAAACAGTTTTAAATTTGTCCATTTATTTTTCATTTTTATTTTATTTGACATTAAGTGGTTTTATTTTCATTTTTGTTTGAATTAATACATTCATAACTCGTGTCTTCATCTTCATTTTAAGTGTAGTCCCCTATACTTGACAAAACACAGCTTAGATTTACATGAAAACACACACACACACCCCACACCACAACATGTAATTTTAACCACAGCCCTATTTTACTCATAACTGAAAACCAATATTCTACAAAGTGCACAAGTGAACATATATGCTGTGAAATTAAGTATATGCGTTTATTATATTCATAAGATTATTGATTAATATTTCAAAGAGTAAAGTAATTATGCACATTTTGAAGCATCAGAAACAAGTGATGTAAATGCCAAATTTCAGGCAAAAAAAAATATTTTTTACACTCGCTTGAGGTGGTTTTTGACTTGTGCGAAAAAGGGCTAATGCGAATAATGGGAGCGGACTGATCTCGTTGCACAGCATCTGAAATGTTGTTATGGTCATTCTTAAATGCCCAGGCAAAGTCTGCCGTCAAAGTATTTCTGTATAATTGCCTCCCAGAACTGTCTTACGCAACTGTGTTCCTAAACAGCAGGCATCCACCTCTGAAACCAATGACCATATTTATTGTGTTCTCTTTCATCATCTCGTGTTCAACCTATGGGAAGGGCATCCGTACCTGACCTCTGCAGAAGCATCCAATTGCACCAAGTCTGGCTAGACAGACAGAAGCATGCAGCCAATGTAAGGCCCCAACCCCATACCTGAGAGCATATAAGGCCTGCATGCACCGCTGTTCTCCAATTGAAATTCGCTTCTCGCGTTCTCCAGCGACGCTGTCTTAAAGTTTCCACGACTCAGTGCGTCAAGCTCGGCCTTTCTGACTTGGAAGGGGGACACATCATCCCTTAACTGGGCTGACCAGCCCAATCCTGCACTCTCTGAAATAAAGGTAATAAATAAACAGCTAAATAAATAAATACAAATAAACAGCTGTCACTGGGGCAGTACCTTTTCAAAAGGTACACTTTTGTAACTATTAGGTTCTAATATGTACACTTTAAGTACCAATATGTACCTTTAAAGTACCAAAATGGACCTTTAGGTACAAATAAGTACCTTTTGAAAAGGTACCACCCCAGTGACAGCTGCTGTACCTTTATTTCTGAGAGTGTGCGTTCCCCTAAGAGGACATCTTTGCGGGCAACCTCCCATTCGCCGACAAACCAGCCAGTTCCGGCGATGATGACGATGCGGGTCTTCTCGGGGTCACAGAGGACGCGGAGGCCATACCGCCCTCTGGCGTTCCTGTGGCGTTCTTCTGGCGTTCCCCAGGCTAATGCCCCTGTGACCTTACCCCAGTCCATCCTCCTGGACATGTGTGAACAAGCTGCCGCTCGCCTCAACATTGAGTAGCTGGCTCCACAGTGCGCCACCGACCAGGAAAGGGACATTTACAATGGGACGCCGCTGACATTCTGAAAGAAGAAATCTCTTCCATCCTAGAAAAGGGAATGATTCAGGTGGTGCCCCCGAGTCTGATAAATCATGGATTTTATTCTCATTATTTCCTGGTTCCCAAGAAGGACGGTTCTCTCCGCCCCATTTTGGACCTCTGAGTGTTGAACAAACATTTTGAGGAAATACAATTTCAGAATGTTAGGATGATTCCAAGGGCCCGATGAGGGAGAGGGGCCTGGAACGTGATTTTTACAGAGGGGGACAGAGATAATCCCTCTGTTATTTGCCCAGCCGTGGCGCCTCCCCCTCCGCACAGACCTATCTCAAGCATAGGGAGATTTATCACCCACACCCAGACAGGGTGGCTCTCTGGGCCTGGCCCATGAGAGGACAAACTTAATCACACTAGGGCTTACCTCGAGTATGGTTGCTACTATACAGAATGCCATGGCCATTTATACACGGTCCTTATATGGTTTTATGTGGCAAGTGTTTGAAGGGTGGTGTGACGGGCGTGGTCTCACATCGTATTGGGGCTCAGCTGCTGATATTTTGTGTTTCCTACAAGACCTTATGGATAAAGGCTGGTCCTTTTCCACAATTATGGTCTACCGGGTGGCTATTTCTTCCTGTCATGTGGGCTTTGATGGCTCAACAGTCGGGCAGCATCCTCTAATCCGCAGATTTATGAAGGGTGCCCGTCGTTCTTTGCCAGTCATCAGGAGAACTGTTCCTGAATGGGACCTCTCCAAGGGATGCTTCTGCAGAGGTCAGGTACGGATGCCCTTCCCATAGGATCTCTCCATTCAATATTTCAGAGAACCGGGGTTATGACAGGAACCTATTATTTCATCTGCTCACTAGAGGCGCAAGTAATTTATTATATATAAAAATGATTATATTCAGTGGCTTCTCCTTCTTTTCTTAGTGATATTTGATGCCATTTTATCAGGAAGTGATGATTTTGTTTTCTTTGACTTGTAATATTTGGTTCTTTGCCAGTCATCAGGAGAACTGTTCCTGAATGGGACCTCTCCATCGTGCTGGAGATTCCGTCTCAGTATCCTTTTGAGCCCCTGGGAAGTATTTCCCTAAAGCTCCTGTCCTTCAAGACAGCTTTGCTCTTGGCCTTGGCATCAGCTAAACGTGTCAATGAGCTACATGCACTCTCTGTGCATTCCTCGTGCACCAAATTCTCTCTTAGCGGAGATAAGGTTTTCTTTAAGCCTAATCCGGCTTTCACATCGGAGGTGTTGGAGTGGCACTTTGGCATATGAATCGAAGGGAGTGCAGCCCCCAGATTCTCCCTATACGTTTGTGCATTACTATCGACTGGATGTCACCAAAATCTCGGAAGCATATTCTGTTTTAGGGGTGGGGTCTTCATAGCCCCTCCTTGTTACCTTCCTTTTTCCTTTCCAATTACACATTGTAATAAAGAAACATAGGGTGAATGGGCCAGCAAGCCACGCACATTCATATCAACAAGCATGTATTTACAGTACATTCTTGCCTGGGTGTTTATATATGTGTTGTTGGGTTTATTTACATGTGTGTACCCCATACATGTTTCATGTCCTGTATGTGCACAGCAGTTATATGTGCGCGTCAGGGTTGCCAGGTGCGTGATTACGGAATGTGTCAGGCACCACCTCCTTGGGGCGACCATCTTTCTCTGGCTTACAGAACCTCACTGTGAGTGTATTGGGCAATCGGGGAACTGTCCATGTCTCTCTCATAGGTGGATCTCGAACATGAGATGATGAAAGAGAACAATAGGTTACTGTCGTAACCCCGGTTCTCTGAAACATCAAGTGGAGAGATCCACCAGCTTTGTCCCGCTTGCTGCATGAGAAGTGAATATACTTACTGGAGAACAGCAGCACATACAGGCCTTATATGCTCTCAGGTATGGGGTTGGGGCCTTACCGGGCATTGGCTGCATGCTTCTATCTGTCTAGCCAGACTTGGTGCAATTGGATGCTTCTGCAGAGGTCAGGTACGGATGCCCTTCCCATTGGTGGATCTCTCCATTCAATGTTTCCGAGAACCGGGGTTATGAGAATAACCTATTGTTTCGTCTGCTCGCTCGAGTCGCAAGTAATATATATATATATATATATATATGCTACTTTTCCTAGTGATATTTAATGCCAGTTTATCAGGAAGTGACGATTTTGTTCTCTTTGACTCGTTGGATGGAAACGGTGATCATTCACACGTTTAATGCGATATTCAAATTTTGTGCATAAGTTAAATTTGCAACTTTGGATGGAAACCCGGCTATTGACTCAGCTGACAAAAACAAAAAAACAAAACAAAAAAAACAGGAATCCCTGGAATAGAGGACTGCCACATGTGCTGGTAATAATTTATTTAGTTAATGCTCTCAAAAACTAGTCAAAACATTACTCTTTTTGTAGTTTTATTATTGGACCGCAACTTTGATACCAGAGCTTTTCTTCTCAATATGTCAAGGAATGTCCTTCAAACACAAAAAGTACAAAATATATCTTTAAAAAAAAGGTCACAATCTATTTTGCTGGGAGAAGTATCTGATTGACGCTGTATAGCAGTGCAATATTCACAATGGCTGTGAAATCTCTGTTGGAGAGCAGAAGTGTTACTAGAATAGCTATGGAACTTTCCTCGTAACACCCTTGAAATCTCACAAGCTTTCCATTTTTCCACACTCCACAGATTTAGGGCCTGATTACCACATTTGCCAAATTAAATCAATCAGTAATTCAGTTACTGAAAAGAACCAAAGCAAACACACACAAGAGTTTTCTCATTTCAATTCTTCATTTCAATTTTTGGGAAACCAGGTGTATCAGAATTTGCTTGCTGACCAAGGCCAGATCAAAACTGTATCAGCTTGTGAGATCCAGAGTCTGTTTAGGAAAGTACACAACCATGATTTTAACCTGGTCACTGATAGATTGACATTGAGAGCGAGTAAGAGGTTATGAATTTGAGGTTTGAGTTAAGACGAAACATGCAATAAAGTGAGGACTCTCTCGCAAACCCAACATACACACACAAAACTGTGTCAAGCCAAAATGCTGTAGATGAGATGGCATCTATCTAAACAACTCGGTATATCCTGTAACAGAAGTGAAATTGAAACAAAATGGTGGCAACAGTACCTTAAAACTGCTCCACATTATCAACAAACTAGATAAAGTTAATGTTTTTTTGAGGTAATTATTCTAGTGTCTGAGTATTGTAGCTACCAGTTGATGACTGTTATGTTTCATGTCACAGAATTGCTTAGCAAAAAGGATATCTGACATTTGTAAACATGAGCGTTACATTTTTATGGATCATATCTCACACTATGTTGGCTCCCTTCAACCCTGCCTGAATGAAAATGCTTGGGACTTTGCTTGACATCATGCAAATGAAAATTATGAAAAAAGTTAATCTATAAATAGGTTTGTAGTAGTGGAACGGGACAAAAAAATCCTGCCGGAATCATCCTACACACAACAAAAAGGAATGTCCAGCATTAGTCCAGTTCTCTGCATTATATCCCATTAGTCACAAGTTCCTGTTGAAATCTACAACTCGTCTTTGAGTTTAGAGTCGGTTTCCTCTTCTTCCTCCTCCTCCTCCTCCTCCTCTTCTTCTTCGTCCTCTTCCTCCTCCTCCTCTTCTTCCTCTTCCTTATCTTTATCTTCCTCTTTATCCTTTGCCTCCTCCTTTCTTGTCTTTTCCTCTTCCTCATGCTTGTTTCTTTCTTCTTCTTCTTGACTTCCCTTCATCTTCTTCTCAGCATCCTGAGAGGAACAAAAACATCAAAATGAGAAATTTTATCAAAATTACAATTAAGTGAAAAATTATTTAGGATAGAGAGATAATAATTGAAGAAGCATACCTTTGTGGCACCCCAAGTCTCATTGCCAACCTCTTCTGCCAGCTTGGGGTCGTTGGTAATGAGGAAGCTGTCAAAAATTGTGCCAGACTTCACCTAAAGGTGGTTTAAAACATGTCAATAAACAGTTATTAAATATTTGAAAACTGTAACTGTCCTTGAGACACAAAGCAAATTGCTACCTGCCACAGGTCCAGTCCAATCACTCCGACGCTATCGTATTTATAGATTTCGTTGTCAGCGATGTACTCCGGGTTATCAATCTCAAGGTGCACCCATTTCCCCTTGTAAGCAGGATTGTCAATCTGGCGGGGTTTCCACTCACCCTTGAAAAGATTAAAAATTGAATTTGGGAAACAGCAAACAGACCCAGTATTCATTGTGACAAAACAATGTTTTTAGGTATTATCTGCATCTTTGTTCAATATTAAAGCCAGCATGAAATTTAAATTGACCATATACATGTTCTAAATGCATGTTATTGATCTTATTGTGAACAATTCATCCATGTAGTCTATATGTTTCATTTTTGTAATTTGTCTCTTAATTAGTCACTTCCAGTGAAATGACAGACTTCTCTCTGGTGATGTACGCCAAGCTTCTCCAATCTGCATAAACCCACCATTTCTCACAATCGACCTCAAGCTTACTTTCAGCTCTGCCTCCATCCAATCAACAACTGATGGACTGAACTACCCTTCCTAACATTTATTACTTACGATAATCGGTTTTACTCTGATGTATGTCACAGTGCATAAAAAAAGAAAAGATCTGTCGCTATGGCCGTTAAAGAAACCACAGTTAAAGAAATGTCAGTACCTTGTATTCAGGATTGGTGACCATGGGCGGCTCCCACTCCACATCCATCTCATCGTCCCAGTCATCAGGCTTCTTGGCATCAGGATCAGGGATGTTCTCGGGTTTGTCCCAGTCCTACAGAAACACACAGACAAAGATGATATCAGACAAGCCGAGATGAAGATGACACATAATTTTATACTTTATATCAGAACAGCTGTTAAGCTACAGGAAATCCAGCAAATGAAACAATTTACTTGGTGATCTTTGCATATCTACCCCAAATAGTGGTTTATAAAGTTAATCTGTTTTGCGACAAACAAGAGAAAGAATCTCTTTGGTTTCTGGACGAACAACAAGGCCTTACCTCTGGTTTCTTGTCATCAGGGTCGTCGATCTTCTCCCTCTCGTCCCAGTCCTCAGGTTTTTTCGCTTCGGGATCTTTGATCTTTTTGGGAGGCAGGAAGTCCCAGTCTTCTTCCAAAGATCCAGACTCTGCCTTCTTATTATCAATCTTGACTTCATAAGTGTTGTCAGGATTGACAATTAACGTGTATAAGTGGGTGTATTCATCATCCTGGATGATAAAATACATGGTATATGAACTTGTAGAACTGGTGCCATGGTGCATTATGGGACAAAAAATAAATCAATCAATAAATTAACAATAGGATTACCTTGCATCTAATGTCTTTGTTGATCAAATGATTTTTGCCTTTGTAATTGAAGATTACATGTACTTTCTTAGTGCCAGGGCCACAGATGTCAGGACCTGGAAGTGATAAAATACTAATTAAATCATCCTGTGTGTCCAAAAGCACAAAATGTTTTGATACATGTCCAATTTCACATCAGATTTAAGATGTTCATCAGTAAAGTGGTTATTAAGATGCTCACCAAACATGATATTATATGTGGAGTCTCCATGCATATCTTCCTGTTTGAGGTCTGATGGGAAAAGTTTGATGTAGCCTCCACCACAGTCAATGCTCTGCTCATGTTTTACAGTGAACTGGATCACGAGGGGCTGATCCTTGTTGCTGAAATCAGCGAAGCGGGATGACAGCGCGTAGAAATGAGCATCCTGACTGGTCTGAAGACCTGCAAGTTTACAATAAGATATCTGAGCAACTTTTAATAACTTTTCAGTTATTAAAATCCCCATAGAAATCATCTGATGAGTAAGGCTACAATTAATGATTATTTTGATAATCAATTATTCTGTCAACTGTTTCTTTGATTAATCAGATAGAAAAATCCAAAAATCGATTAATTGGTTTCTTTCTTTGATTAATCAGATATAATAATTTTTTAAAAATCATTATTAAAAATAGAATAATTTTAATTAAAAATACAATTTTTAATCCATTATTTACAGAATTGTTTTCACATTCTATCCAACTTTGTCCTTCAAACAATGTGTAATTTGAAGGCAATGAAAACAAATATAAATGTTAAAAGAGACAAAGTAGGAGGAACACACATTCAATCATCAAAACATTTTACATATTTACTCCGTTATAATAGCCACTTTAATGCTACCGCTTTCATAAAAAAGGTACAAGTTTAAAATTCTACAACAAGAAATATTAGAGAAAAATCAAATCATCAATATTTTTGGTCCTTTTTTTTTTTGAAAGACTGCTAATTTTGAATGTGAAATAAAAACAAATCTGCTTAAAGTAAATTAGATACATATGGCCTCAAATATATATTTTAATTATATACATTTATATTTTTCATTTCACACTGTCTTTAAGGCATACTATATTCCTCAACCTCAGCAAAGCACAAAGTTAGACAAAAATGGGACTAAATTTAGTCTGTGCCAGGGTTACTGGGCCCTAGAGTACACGTGGTTTTGTAATGTTTTGAAACATAGTAAATATCAGATGGTGTTATTACATGCCTGCAGCTCAGAAGAGCAGAGGGAATGATGTCACAGACAGTAGCCCTCCCCTGGCATATTATTCAGTGCATAAAATAATGCAAAACTGAGGAAACCCCAAATTCAAACAAACCGGTGTCAGTTATCTGGAGCATGACATATATAAAGCAACACTCACCCTTATCTTTCTCAGCATCACCATAAAATTTGCCTGCAGAGAGCACAAACTTGCCGTAGTCTGATTTATGCTGGGATTCCACCCATCGGCTCCTCCAGGTGTCTGAAATGTGCATGTGTGACATAAATATGAAATTAAAAGCATTATCATTAGCATGTATATATTTATAATTATGAGTAATATCAGATTAAATCAAGGACGTTTGCTACTTTGACCATATCATTCATCCATGCTGCCTTGACTATTTGTTATAAGATAACCACTATCTAAACCGACTAAGATTTTTAAATTATTATTATTATTATTACTTAATGAATGCAACACACCATTGCTGCGAAGCCATTAAAAATGTATATAGTGAATCCATCACATATAAAATCAAGTCTATGGTGACTCCATCACATGCTCGAAAGCCACAGAAAGCATAAATTGCATTCAAAAAGCATAAAAACACAAATGCTTTAAACTTACCACCGTCTTCAAATTGCTCTCGGAAATAAACAGATGATTCTGCAGTTATTAAAGCGATGAACACGGCCATAAAGAGTAGAGATAACGCTGTCATCTTTGCAGTAAAATATATACCCTTTTAAGGGAGATAGAATATTAAAATATAAAGAAATTGATTTAATAAGAAATATGAGACTTGAATATGTATATAATGAGCTCTGTTTGGCTCTTCACATGCCTGCAGAAATCACTGTGCGCTGTTATCTTTCGCACAGTCTCGCGTCTAGACTGGGAACAGATGGCTGGCTCTGATTGGACGGTAGCTGGAGACGATAGCGTCACACCGATCAGCCAATCAGATCATTTGCGGAATGCCATGGGAACGTCCTTTCTGGCCAATGCCAGCTGACCACGCGTTTGGCAGACACTAGTGATGAGAAGACTAATTTCCGCGAATCGGTTCAATTAACCGGTTCGAAAAACTGATTCAGTGGTTCTAATACGTTCTTACGTGGTCCCTGACATCAGGCAGTCAGTGGTATATTAATTACATGATCTAAAATCTTTCATTAAAGCCATATGTATATACATATTACTCTTTTTCAGATTATAAAACCGGTTAAACCGGTTTTTTATTAAGTTTTATTAATTACGGCGTTACTGGCTTTTTGCACGTTTTAATAAAATGCTATACAACCAAATCTGTGTCATATATGTTAATTAAGCGGTCTTACAATAAAGTTGTGAATGTAATATTTCTGATATTTGGTTATTAAAGAGATGGTGTTTGGTTCGATTAGTGAATTGTGTCTCGAAAACTGCTTCCGCTCGATTCGCGAACGAATTGTTCAGTTCTATTCGTGAATAATTCAGATCGGCTTGTGAAGCAGGTTCAGCCCGTTCAATTAAAAAGATCCGACCAGATTCGAAATAATATTCGCTCAAGAAGAGTAGGGATCTAAAGCTGTTTCACTGATAGTTTAGGTGTGAAATTGTTCAAGAATAAGATTACATGTTAATGTAATGGATTTTTATTTTCACTGCAATTTATTAAACCAAGCAAGTGGTTTAGTGGTTTGCAAAATCTAGATTGAGATATCAAGTTAAGAGTTTGAGAGCTTGGCACAACATATTTGATTTCTCTTTCTCTTACATTAGATAAATATCAGTAACAATGCCATTTCCCACTGGTGTCTGTGATATCAATGGGAAATGGAAATGCAGAATTTAAGCTTGCTCAACTAATAATAACAAACAGCACTAAGCCAAACCCTAAGAAGAAAACTGAATGTTTAGTCATTTCATTTTAAAAATGCTGTTAACAAAAAAATCCCAGCATTTGGCATCACTTGGCTGATTTTTATTTGTAGACAAAGCCCTTACAAAAGTTTAGAATTTTAGCTGGTGGCATAAAATGGTTCATCCATCAAACCTTTAGTGATGTTCAAGCACAACTTCAAGTTAGTTTTCAGTAAACATTATCAGAGCTGACAAGCAAAAATCAAAAAGCTTATGCTACTATTAGCAAGGAATTTGTCAAAGATGCACGTCACTAGCTGACAACTGAATACAGTGAATAAAATCAGATCTGATAAATTGGCAAACTACAGAAAAATGCATACTGGCCTATGTGAAAAAAGTGCATTACATCAAGTCTCAATTGTAATGCAATGATTCCTTCAATATCATGTTTGTCAAGCCTAACACTAGCTTTTTTTCTATCTTCATAATCTACCATTTCAATAGCACATCTTTACTTCTTTCCCAACAATGAATCATTTTCACATTTTTATATCAGAATGTGTTCACAACTGAAATATCAATAAACAAAAACCACATACAACATCTAACTAGTTTTGTAACATTTAAAGAGATTGTAACCTTTAAATATACATGACACAATAAAGTATACAATAAATATATTAAATACAAGATTTTTTTAAATTGTTACATAAGTTTTGAAATATGATCTTCAATGCAGACAATGATTGAAATGCCAAAAATATGCAAAGTTCTTAAACGGCAACTAATAGATATATCCGAGGTTAAAGAAAAATGGATCTGCTTAGTGGCATATGGTCGAAAATCATTTAAAATGGCCTTTTAGTTTGTGAAAACTAAAACTCAATTGACAACGATATACTTACAAGGAAAGCCTAGCAGATCCAATCAATTCATTTTTCTATTGAATATCCTGCTTTGCTCAGAAATACATATTATGAAAGTAAAAAAAGGTTGTGAACAGCAACTCCCTTTTAACTGTACATTTTTTTTTTTTTTAAACTTAAACACTGTGGTTTTGCTTGCTTGATTAAGAGGCTTCCATTGTAAGTGCATTACTGTAAATGCAGTTTTTTTTAAACTGTAACATTGCTTGGGAGAAGCAGATAAGATAGATGTAAATAAAAAGTTCTTAAAAATATAATTTCAGTAGGGTTTGTCACAAGCAAACCCCTCTCTCCCTGTCCTGACTCTCAGAGTGTAAGATATAGAGTTGCAACTCTATATATGAAGTTTTTTCTGCATTGTTTGCATTTGCATTTCAGATATCAGCAGTCATTTCTGCTTCATTCAAGTATACTCTGTGTTTCTTTAATGTCACTGATCTTATGTTATGCTCCGTTATGGTAGAAAGAAATTGATCCTTTGAGGAATGGATTTGCAGCCCTGTGCAGAGAAGAGTTTCTCCTCTTTAGGAACGTACAGCATGGCTTTAGCCACTTCATCCAGCGTCCCCTCATCCGGCTGAAGGCCACGAGCTGCGTATGCATCACGTGCGCACAGTTTCACATGCCGGTACTCCAGCGGCAAGAATGGTACAAAGAAGTCAATCAGATGTCCTGACATGAGCTCACTCTGAGCAAAACCTCCTGCAAAGGTAAAAAGTAAATTGAGAACACGAATGATAACATTTATAGTGAAAACCACAGACTAAAGACATATAGGTGCATGTATGTATGAATTTAAATATGCAACATCTCTGAGACATTTGTCAAACATTTAGCAATTAGATTTAAAAGAATGTTATGATATGGTTGACTGTGTGCTGGTACCTTCTGCCTCCATGGCTTCAGCACGCAGAAGATGTTCCAAGTCTTCCATGCCGATATCTTCCCTATTCTGTCCTGAGTGCCAGAAATCCAGTGCCACCTCATTGATGGCACCACCACCGATATTGCTAAAGCATGACATTATGGAAACAGCAATTCATTTTTAGTTGTTTAATTGGATCATTTTCAGATTCTGCATGCATTCTGTAAGTAAACCTACAGTGTGTTTAGAGGAAAACATTGCTTAAGAACTCCAACACAAATGGGTTCACTTGACAACTTATGGCTGTATGAAGCCATCTGTTAAGAACATACCAACCTTAAGAACAGAAATATGGCTTTCCTATAGCTGACCCCATCCACATTATCATAGTGGTCCATATAGGGCTTTATGGCGTCGATGAGTCCTGGATGAAGCTTTTCTGCCTCATCAAAGATAAAGAGAGTCTGTGGGCATCGCAGGACCATGTCTCGAATGGCTTCTCTTAGCTGGCCCTGGTCGCAAACAAACCCACACAAATACTAAATACTGATCGTAAAGCTCAGGATTCACTAACATGTACGTGCATATTTCAGAATTTGGAAAGAAATCAATCAATTGTACACAGTGTCATTTCTCTGTTCGCTGAATCAGGTTTTCTAACTGAACTATCCAAGTATATCAAGGTTAAATTGCATAATCATACCACAAAGCTTTGGCATTTAATGGCAGTCGTCCAATAAATGTTCCCGAGAAGCCCAAATAAAGTGATTGTATTGGACCCCTGCCTACGTGAACTGCATTGGATTTAGTTTTTTCAAGCTAATACATCCAAGCAGATTATAGTACAAATAGCAAATATTATACTAATGTGTAACATTACAATGTAACCAAATACTTATTTGTTTGTAAAAGGTAAAATAAATCAACAAATGACGGCTGAATCAGATCAAATGACCTGGGCAGCCATGTGGATGTTAACCATTGAAACTTTGCTCACCTTGTACACATCCACCAATCTCTCGTGAGGGAAGTGGAAAGGGGCAATGAACAAACGCACACATTCACTCTTTATACCATCCCGGTACAGGTTGTCCGCTACTAGCCGGGCCACAAAGTTCTTGCCTGTTCCAGACCAGCCATGAAAGGACAGAGTCAGTGGTTTGTTGGACTCAGGGTTTTTGATGAAGCCTTGAATGGCTTTCAGAATCACAGACTGGGCCAGGTGCTGCCCATGGAGCTTCATCTCTAGATCTCTTTCCAATCCTGAAATATTAATTGATAAGCATATGTCAAGGAAAAAAAAAAAAAAAAAAAAATAAATTTCAAAAAATGTTCAGACTATTCCAT
>NW_015536549.1:2136284-2173163 GCF_001515605.1 Sinocyclocheilus anshuiensis
AAAAAAAAAAAAAAAAAAAATCAATTTCAAGAAATGTTCAGACTATTCCATGATTTTTGTTCAAACTTTCTGATATTTCAAGGATTTCCACGATTGTAAAATATTTGTATAAAATAATGTATGCATGATGTTGATGGCTGGCTCTACCTGTGATATTATTTGTAATCCTACAGTCTCCTGAATCACAGCACTGACCCAGGCTGCAGTACCAAGCAGTCAGCATGCCAGTGTAGTACTGGGGAAACCCTGACCAAATGTCCCCAGTAGGCACTGAGAAGAGAAGCGTTACATAAACCTGCAGTGAGTTAAATTACAATTACAAACGCCATTTTTTTTTTTTTTGCCATTCTTTAAGGAGAGACTCGAAAAAGTTTATCCAAATCAACTTAAAATTCTTTTTTTTTTTTTTTTATTAACCATATTTCATTATTTATTAATAATCAATTCACAGATTATAATCATATAAGTTATACATTATTCTGTTTGAATTTTTAAAAACGCATTCATGAAAATATAATTTGCAGAAAAAATAAGGCGACACGTTGGTTATCCATTCCAATTTTACATTTTATGTAAAATATATATAGTCTGTTTATATTATAAACATTTTACTATAGCATATATTAAAATATATCTCTATATATATATATATATATATCTATATATCTATATATCTATATATACACACACACATACACACTATTCTATCTTTACCTTGTTGGGTCGCATCATCCTGGTGTGGTTGACAGTCTCCTTCCCAAATATTGCAATAGATGTAATTGAAATAATAGGTAGAAACATTTGAAATGCTGTCGAACTGGAAAAAATCCGCATCAGCCGAAACAGCCAGGAATGAGAGCAAGATTACGATTGAAAACATCGGTGCCGCCGGAAACATAGATCTCGCAAAGACTGTAACATTGAGCTAGTCTATTAGATGTAATAATTGTAGCGTCCATTCATATGTACATCCAAGACTCATCGAGTGCAGGCCGCATAAGCGCTCAATGCTCAGAACTGAAACCCGACGTCACGGTCTTCTTTGGAATAGCAGAATGAGCGGATAGAATAAACCGGTGTAGAAAATGGGCGAGGCTTAGCGCAGTAAACATGGGTCTGCTACATTTTTTTGCATCACCAAACCAATGGCTATTAAATTAGAACTACTAAAATTCATACATTAAATATCATCCGAGTCATTTAGATTTACCTTCATGTTGAAGTAGCACAGACGTTGTCATGTGGCAACAGCTCATTGACCAAGCGCAAAAAACTTTTATGCGAGGTAGAACTTACATAAGATATCACCGCTCCTGTAGACCCGATGTTAGCTACTTAACTGTAAATCTTTCAAAATCAGGCAAACTAAGTGTAAATGCTCCGTCCCATGAAGATGCTGCCATTCCAAATACTGAGAACGTGGCACTTACTATGGAAACCCATTTCCGACACAGAATTATGCTTCAGTAAATCTTAAATCAAATTAAACGCATGGAAAATGACAAAACGTCACGAGTCAACTTACAAGTCCTGTCGCGACTTAAATCAATTTTGAGCTGCAAGGGATATGTAAGAAATCGGCTTCCATAGCTTAGGTTTAATTAATCAGTGCTCAACTTTAAAGTATAAAAACAGGTCATATTGCATGCTACCAAATGCCTAAAAGGCCTGTTAGTCATTGATAAAGTCAATTAACCAACCCAGATACAATCATACATCAAACACCTTAACTTCAGACACACCTTTGATTTAACGGCTTTATTGAAGTAATGACACTTCACAAACTTGACAGTTGTAACAACATAGATGACCGCTTTGAAAAGGTCACTTAATTGCTCAAAAAGAGACCAGTGACTTCAAATCAGAAAACAAGAATCGAAGCTCTCTCTGGAACATCATTCAGAAGAGTCAGATGCAGGTAAAATCATTCTACAAGGGAAGAAAAACAAAAGAGACTTTAGAAGAGCACAAGTGCAAATATTAAGGTTAAAGTAGTGTCAAGTCAACCTCAGATATATGGAACGGTAAAAGGATATAATCAGCAGATTCATTTGGCAGAATCATGTCATCACAGGTTGTAAGAACTGAAAGAAAACATGGTCACAAACATACCATATGGTTTTTCCCAGAGCCATCCTGGATAATCTTGAGCTCCCTAAAAAGAGACCCATTGGTTAATTGGTCACAATCAACACGTTGCCCCAATCCAGGACCTGGGTTTAAGTCAAAGCCACATTGTGTGTTCAGGTCAAACATTTGGAAAGCATCACAAAACCCAACTACAAGACACTGGAAAGTCTGCAAACAAAAACCAACCTTAAACACACGCCCCATTCATATTCACATGGCACAAAGGAGCAGTCACCACCACACCTGTCAATAAGCACACACACCCACCTGTTAGAACAGAAAACATCCATGAGGACCAGGGTTTTAACATGTGACCTGATCAGCCAGAGCTAATATCCAACCTCCATGGCAAAAGTCAGTGGACACCAGATTCATCACAATGGTCAGAGCTACAGATTTACAACTACAAAAGGAATACAATACTTACAGTGACTGCCATCAGCACTGATCCCAACATCATGCTGTCCTAAGAGAGACAAAAGGATAAATTAAACTCACCATCCCGCTTTTAAGGAGTTAAACGCACAATTACATGGTCTTAAGTCAGAAAGTTTTAACATGTCCTCAAAAAGATCAGAGACCTGATTCAAACTCATCAGTTTGAGACCACCTTGGTACCAGTCACAACTAGGGATGTTCATTTTAACTGTATAACCGGTTAACCGACCGCAAGAATTTTGACCGATTAATACAATCAGTTAAACTATTAAAAGTCATTTAACTTTCAGTAATTTATCAATATTTAAAAAACGCTTTGCTGCATGGTTAATACGCTATGCGATTTAAAAAAAAAATAAAAAAAACCCCACACGAACTGCAGTCAGAAATATATGCCTAATGCCGACACCGTTTACAAACATTATAATAAACACTGTAAAAATTACTAGACTATTTTAGTTCCCCTCATTCAAGAAATCCTTTCAATTAACAGCATTTAGATAATTAAAAATAAGCTATAGCAATATAAACCAGCAAAAACAAATTTAGGCTAAGACGAAACTGAAACCAACGTTGGGTCTCTCATTCAACACAATCAAATGTTTCCGTATTCCCAATATTTGAATGTCGTTATTTATTATGTACTTCACTCGCGGTCCAATATCCACTTAAAACAAAATGACGTCACAGCGGTACTGTGGTAACACTTAACGGCACAGATCTTACTACATAGTTTTTTTTCCCCATATGTTTGACTGACTATTTTATTATGATAAAGAACAGGCTGCATTGTCAAGGTAGCAATGCTTAACTGTGCGTGCGGCACCGGAGCGAACACTTGAATTTTCCCTTCCAACAGTGGAAGCAACTACTCCTTTTAGTCAAAGATAATCAGAATTGTGAAAGATTCGCCTTTGTGTACATTCACAATAAAAACAAATTTGTGCTTTTATAAAATAAGCCTAAAGAAAAATAGGAAGCCGCTTTCTGCTGTCTGTTTCCTTTCACGCAGCACAAAATTGAACCGAAACGCTGCATACTAGGCTACTTGCACTCTCATTTTTTAAATTTTATTATTAAAGTAAAAATATTTCTCGTATAGGCCTATTCATTCTATCTATAAATAAAATCTGTTTGCTGCTTTTGGCACATGTAAAATTAATCCCCGGGGAACAAATTTTTATTTTTTTATTTTTTTTTAAACAGGTCAGACACTTATCCCTTCTAATTTAAAAAAAAAATCTTTTCGGTTAACAGTTAAAGGGTTAGTTCACCCAAAAATGAAAATTAGCTTGTTTTACTTAACCCCCCGAAGCTAATTTTCATTCGGTTTCCCTTTAACAGTCAGTTAACGAGCGTCAGTTAGGAAAAATAACCGAAATGAAGATCCCTAGTCACAACTCAAGTTAACTACTTACCCTGAAAAACAATCAGACGGCTGCTGATCTTTCCACAGCCAGAAATAGAGGGAAAGCTGCAACAAGATGGAGGAAACCAAAGTTAAACCACTGGCAAATTTTTTTTTAAATAAATAAATTTAGATTAAAACCTCAAGCTCACCAATCATGCTTGTACACCTGTAGAACTCATGCTGCAAAGAGAAACAAGTGTAAGAAAGCAATAACTAAATTACAGAAAGAGAACACCAGTGATGCATCAGCTAGGAGCGAAAGACAATGCTTGGCGTTCTTCATGGATTTTCTGCTGAACTATGCAGTCATCATTTGCATCATATAGATATAGCAATTTCAAACTCTCAAACTCACCAGATATGCCTGAATCCCTGCAGAAGTCGTGCTGCAAAGAGAAACAAGTGTAAGACAAAGCAACTACTAAGATATAGCAATAGAACACCAGTGATGCATCAGCTAGGAGCGAAAGACAATGCTTAGCGTTCTTCATGGATTTTCTGCTGAACTATGCAGTCATCACTTGCACCACAGAAATTTTAGTAAAAATCCTAAATTAATACCGTGCTCAGCTGAAGGCATCTTCACATCTCTTGTACCATCTTAAACCACCTGTAATAATGAAATGCTGTTAGTACAGAACAAAGGCAAAGAGGATAAGGTCTTAAACAAGCACTGTTTCAGTACACAGATGTCTTTCAGTCTAAATTCAGAGAGATTCCCATCGTTTTATAAAACGATCATCATAAACAGTGAATGACTGCAGCCTTGCAGGCACTTTTAAAAGCTTACCGTTCAATTCATCTGCACATGCTCCTAAGAATAAAAAAAAAAAAGGGGGGCAAATATTAACAAGAGCACACCTGCAACACCCACATGATATTCAAACACTGTGCATCAGATAAGAACTTGGTGGTTGCAGTTTCATCAACGTAAACTCAAGAGTAGCAAATAGATCATCATACACACTTATTTACATTAAAGCATGACACATAAAACAATATACCTTTCACACAGCGTTCCAGATTCACATTCCTGCAAGCAGTAAAAAGATAACTAGTTTAAATGGTAACAATAATAATAATAATAATAATAATAATAATAATAATAATAATAATAAATACAACCTTACAATGCCTCAGAAAAAAAAAAGTTATCAGAAATCACTCCTGTCCACTACTCTTATTTCTTTTATTCATCATAAGCAAAGTATTCAAAATGCATTTAAAACCAGACTTATGGTATATACCTGTTGTCACCCTTTATCAAAGGCCTCAAAGCATTAGACCTGGAAATAAAAATATAGAAATATTTAAAACTGAAGTTTACAAAGACTAGGCACGCGCACACAACCGTTTTACTTGTCAGAGATGTTGGCTCATCAAATACTCAGATGTCCCTACAAACATCACTTAAATCATCATACAAGTAAACAGAGGCCATTATAGGCATATGAACTAAACATGGACAAATTAAGTGTTAGTCAAGTAATTGACTTGTTAAATTTCTTCCATCTCCGAGAGAAAAAAAAAATAAATAAATACCGTGGACACTACTCTAGATCCACTCGATTCCTGCAAGCAAAAAAATAAATAAAGCGGATTATAACGCTGAAACGTCAATTACATCCTCAATTAAAAACTTCACAATGCCTCAGTGTAAAAATGTTCTCAGAAACCACTCCTGTCCACTGCTCTTATTTCTTCTTTTATTCATCACAAGCAAAGTATTCAAAATGCATTTAAAACCAGACTTATGGTATATACACCTGTTGTCACCCTTTATCTAAGGCCTCAAAGCATTACACCTGGAAATAAAAAATATAGAAATATTTAAAAAATGATTCGCTACAACACATACATACCACGTGGACCAATATTGAATTAAACGTTAATTGGTTTAGTCAATTTAATATTAAAACCTTTCACTCAAAACTTATTTAAAGCATATTAGCAAAGATAATTTAGTTACAATAAGCATATTAACGTTCAGTCGAGGCCTATAACACGTGGACCGCACTTCGAATTAGCGACTCCTTTTCCAGAATTTAAAGCAAAATAACAAAAAAAAAAACACAACTTCTTAAGGCAGTTACACAACAAACATCTACATTACAGAAAAACACCCAACATTATATTAAACTACTGCGATTAAACGAGTCAATGAATTACCTACATTCCCCATGAGCGCCGCAGACAAATGAGACCGAATGAACGCGTCGCTTTGGTTTATATACCGTTTCAGCGCAATGGTTTCTGGGAAATTCCTCTGCTTATATTAGTACACTGTAATGACACCAGGTGGCGCTGTGGTGCCTTTGCCTTCAGTGATACTGGCACATTGTGACGCTAATATTTACTCATTTAAATAGTCCAATAATGCCAGTGAGATGAGTGGCTCAATGTTCGCTAAATGGCTTATTCATCTAGTATAATCAGAAATAGTGGTTTCTGCAAATCACACCTTTTGATCAGTAATTGCTTTCAATAACGGAATAAGAATAAAGAATTTTGTAAAGACTGCATCCACAAAAAACTTTCTAGACGAAGAGATTTTTAGCAATGCATGAAAGTGATTTATAACCATTCTGTTTGTGTGCAAAACAAGTTTCCATTAGCACTTCTATATTGAGGACATTCACGTACGTTTTACTTACATACATTATATGTGTACATATACAATATCTCTTGGTAATGAAAGGTTATAGCAAACAAGATTTATTTTCAATGGAGTTATTGTGAAATAGTGTACTTTTTATACATCACTTTCCCACACATTTGACCAAAGAATTCCCACAATTTTTCATGATTTTCCCAGTCATTCATCATTTCTGAATAAGAATTTTTAAACACCAATTTATAGTTACTAGAAAAAGCAGAACATACCTAGAGAAAACATACATTAACTACGACTTTAGAAGTTAATTAATTCCCATTACTTTGAAAATCAAAATGCATCAAATCCCTGTAGTTCAAATGAAGAGAACACCTACAGCATCATTCAACTCTGGATGTTTGGAACAAGAAATTCACTCAACCTTCTCACACAAATTGGTCTCACTGAGATTTAATATTATACTTTGATACATGGAAATCTGGTACAATCAATTGTTGTCAGGCAAAGAAAATTTTTTTGGGATTGCTTCTGGAAAGCAATACTAGGCGAAAGTGAAATTTACTGCATAAGGCCTCCAATTCACTACAGAATATGAAGAGCAAGTGGCTTTTTAAAGTTGTAGCAGTAATAATGTTTTGCCAGTTTTGCTCCAACTGCATCTCAGAAAAAATGGATAATACAATTTGATTTTGCTTGTTGATAATGTTACACAATGTATAGACGTCATTCCAGGAGAAAACACTGACCTGAGTGACTCCATGCATCCACAGACTCTTACTTTTACTTTCAAGAGAATCAAATCTTTCCGATGCATGACTATATGAAACGTATATATTTATTTCGGATTAAAATGTGACATTTCACAGAAAGAGAGATTGCAGGGCAATTTGTGATAACGTTGCTTGACCACAGCAGGATAAGAACAGATTTGTCAAATGGTTTTATTGTGCACCTTTACGATTTCCTACTGGACAGTTCAATTTTATACTAAGTTGATAAATTATGTGGACAATTAAGCAGCAATGTATAAAAAAAAAAACAGCCTCCCCGAGGCTCTAGAGAGCATATCAAATCATTCCCAAAAAACAAAAAAACATAATTGGAATGGAATACAACCATGGCAAAGTTGTCTCAAATTTCAGCCCCGTCATGTAAATAGTAACTTTTGCTCATTGTGGCTTTCGGAGCATGAAACTGCATCCTCTTAAAAGACTCACGATGCAGTGGAACATAAAGGGAATGGTTGCCGTCATGTATGTATATTCAAACAGTTACTATTGCCCTAGAGAAAGAAGATAAAAGGAAAACAAGAATATATCATATCTTCTACATCAGGGGTGCCCAAACTCGGTCCCGGAGGGCCGGTGTCCTGAAGAGTTTGGCTCCAACCCCAGTTAAACACACCTGAACCAGCTAATCAAGCTCTTACTAGGCATACTAGAAACTTAAAGGCAGGTGTGTTGAGGCAAGTTGGAGCTAAACTCTGCAGGACACCGGCCCTCCAGGACCGAGTTTGGGCACCCCTGTTCTACATGTATATAAACAGCTGTAGCTAGCAGTATGTGAACCAAGTTCTCATTTTGTTTATTTTGTGGTTCCACCGTTAAGGCTTTTCGAACATTAAGATACAGCCTTCAATCATCAGCCCACTACTTCCCTGAGATACAGAACGCTGTAGTTTTCAGAGTTTGTTCGATAAAAACCCCTCAACCCCTCAGGAGTAGGAGAGAGAGAGAGAGAGAGAGAGACACATCCGCTGGGATCGTTCTTATTTTGCCGCTTGCTTGATTTGTGATGCTAAAGGGCTTCTGATCACGTCTTCTGTGTGTTCGTGGTGTTTTTTCTTGCTCAAAGGTTGATAGAGAGGTGGAAGTGTTGAACTAGTGAGCAGGGAGGTTTATTTTTTTATTTGTATAGATTAAGTTTGTGTTTTCTCCTTGTCATTCGTTCAAACTTCGAAAATGCAAAGCTGTAAGGGTTCATTCGTTAGTCATTCCAAGGCTGAATAAGAAAAATGGTTTGCGAGAGAGTTCTGTTTTCTAGACTCTGTGGTTTTGGAAACGGCCTCAGTGTCGTTGCGATGCTAGTCGCTTCAGGAGAGGCTTGTCGTAGACCCAGCATTCACCATCCTCATGAAACAGCTGCAGAGAAACAAAAGGCAGATCAGTTCATGTGAATCAAGATGCTCATCAAAGGTGTTTTACATTAAATTAATGCATGTTCTAATATCTCCAGAGAACCTTTCAGCAAAATAGCTCCTGCTAAAAACAAGACTGTAATGAGGCTACATCCTTATAATTTGAATAGAGCTCAGTGGTATGATTCAAGATGTGAACTGAATGTTCCTTTATGAAATATTTTGGCTAATATACATATGCTTTGAGTTGAACACATTTTACAATGTTTTTAAATCCATTGTCCAGAGTCAATAGAATCCATGCAATCAGGCAATAACATTTAAATCAAGACGGGCCTACCATGAGCTCAAAGGTTAAATGAGGGTATATGCTTCTAGAGTAAATACAGGTCTGTCTGATTCCAGAATTCAACACGAGTTGGTTGGTTTGGGTAAAAACTGAAGCATGTTTGGAGAAAATGAATTTGAAAAACTGTCAGGCACTGTTGGGCTCTTTAAACATCCAGCTATGTGCATCATGGGTAACGTTCAGTGTAAGAACATGCTGCTTAAAAGCAACAGGAACCAATTAAGGACCATTTATCAGAGTCATATTTCAATCTCATTATTTCTCACAGCACATTTCCCCTTCACATATGCTTGTGAGAAAGTAAAAACACTCACTCTCGTCTCCCATTGCATTTCCTTCTCCTTCCTTTCTCTTGCCTCCGCCCTCTGTTTCTCCTCCAGCCTGTGTTTGGCTTCCGTCGCAGCATCAATGTCCTTCAGTTTCAGGTTCGTTGTCACGTCCTTCCACAAACTGACAGCCAGACAGAAAAAATAACAGTGGTCTGCATCAGATCATCTCACAAAGGTACCCAAGCAGAAAAAAAAAAACATCACTTCAGCAGGTCCCCAGAGAAGCCGGCACAAAAATAACCAAGCATTTTGAAGATCAGCAAATAAGTCAGGTTCAAACAAAACTGAACTGGGAATTAAATACTGTGTGTTCCAAAAGTCCACTAGTCAAAATGCTTGTACTTGGAATTTTCCCATTGCAAATTATATTATCAGCTATAAGTTGAAGATTAATTAGAAAATTTATTTTTATTTGCTTTGTTCATCTTTTGCTTTGATAGCAACAACACTAGGGCTGTGAATCTTTGGGTAGACAGCGAATCGATTCGATTCACGATTCATAGGTTTTCGAGTCGATTCAAGAACGATTTTTGCAAATTCACAACGATTCTATTCGAGTCGATTCACAATTCGATAAACGATTCAATTCTGCATTCTTTAAGTGCATTCACAGGATTATTTAAATGCTTCCCCTAAATTCTTTAAATGATTTTTTTTTGTTTTTTTTGTTTACAAGGAATTCTTTTCTTATCGCTTACTTTGAATTTGCTATAAGAAATCAAATACACTGCTGGACAATAATAAATAATTTGAAATATATAATTTTATCCTAATGGCAATTTTATTATTGTTTTATATACTACAAACAATTATTTCCATTTTTTTGCACAGAATAAGGTAAAAAATATATACTTTATAGTTTCTGTAGGCTACTGTAATAAATTATATGTCAATTAGCACTGCATCATTCATAAATTGTATTTATTTATTTACTGTTTATTGTCTTAATGTTTCAGTTCATTCTGCTTTTTATACAGTTTAGCACAGATATAGGCACGTCTATGAGCGCGAGATCACTTCTCTTTCACCCGAAAACTTCTTTATCTCATTTTCATAAAATAAAATGCTATAGTATTTAACTTTTCCTCTCCATCGGCGAATGATGATTCTGAAAGAAAACGTGCCCGATGTCTGTTTACTAAAGCATTAGTAATAATTTAGGTTATCAGATAAACCTCGTGCTCTTATTTCAAGGTTGTTGTTAATGCTATGGTTATTTTAAGTTTCCTTCGTACATTCGGTTGAAGGACATTGTTAAAACACATTTATCATTCAATGGAACTGTGCGTATGCTTTAGACACTTAAATTTTTGCTCCGTCCATGCAATAAATGCGCAGCCTTCGACTGCTCAGGTAATGTCGTCGTCGGTATGACCGAGAGCCATTGAAAAACTACAGAAAAGCAAAACTAATTCACTTTAGCATTACTGGCCACGAGAACTAAGGAGAGATCACACATCAGCTGCTGAGCGCGAGCGCAATCCTGTGACAGTCACAGGCGGTAAATAGTGGAACGCGTGAAGGAGAGATGCGAGGCACCAACACTGTTCAAGGTCTCCATTAATTCGTGCTTGTAGTAATTTAATGTGTATATATTATGAAAGCATTGAATCGCTAAAGAAATCGCAATTCATTCGATTCTTAGCGTTTTAAATCGATTACTGTCCAAAACAGACGATTCACGATTCAACATCGAGAAAACGAGTGAATCGTTGCACCCCTAAACACTCAAGCTGCATGATTCAATGAGAATCTTGAGCCTTAATGGAAGCAAGAACATTTGACCATCTGTACAAATAATTTCACAAGATCAATGACACAAATGTATGAATCTGATTTGTGACCTAGTAGTAGAACAGAACCTGAAATATTTATTTTTAATTATACACAATGTAATAAAAAAAAATAAATAGCGAAATCCTAAAACTGTTATAAACTTTGTTCATACCCACATTTAATGGAAATTTCAACTGCAGATTTTCAATGTGGACTTTCCAAATCACTTTAAAAACCCTCCCAGATTAAATGGGAAAATAAGACTCATTCGGTAATACAAATTAGATTTAAGAACCTGAGGGATTAAACTTCATTCTTACAAACACAAAATTCAAATGGGTTTTTAAGGCTGGTTTCCCATGACTTGTCAAGGAGGCAAGTCCAAGATTAAAAAGTGTTTGAATCTGCACTGTAGCTTGAGAGAAAATGGACTTCGGAGATGTTTCACATTACGGCAAACCTGTTTCAGAGGCTCTATGAAGAAAACAACATTTAGAAAGCAGAGAGAAAAAAAAAAACTTGTCAGAAAACGCAGACCTACACACCTTCTGGATTCATACTCCAACTGGTCCTCCAATTTCCGCACCTTCTTCTTAACAATGCCAGTTTTCTTTGTGTCAATAAATAGTGCATTTTCCTGGGAGGAAAACAAATATGTTACTTCAAATGTATTCTTGAATGTACTTTCTTTTCTTGTTTTCTAGTGATCAAACTTACCCCCGTAGCCCACTTTGCATACATCACACCATTCCACTCTCCCTCTATGGAGCAGAATGACTTCTTATCACTGGGAGCACTAAAAAGGACAACATTATGAGGATTTTATTACATACTCTCATGTGACAGTAATCTTAACGCACTTGCATATACATTTCTTTGCATGAATTTACTGTAATAACGAAAGAAAACTCATCTCATGGATTAATGAAGTGACATTTATTTACTTAAAATCTTTTGACTCAAGTGCTGCTTTAAAAGTGATTTTTATGAATGAATTTATAGACAGTATCACTTTGACTTACAGTATCTCAGCAGTTATCCTGTGCTTCTTTCCTCCATAGAACGGTTTGGTGTGGAAAACTATATTGGCACTGTAGCCAGATTTGGAACAGGAAATATTGCACTCTCCACCCAGCTCAACCCATGGAACAGTGAGGATTGACCTATTGGGAGCACAGTGAGATGGATGAGACGCTCTGTCCACTTCCCCCTCTAGAAATCTAAACATCTAAAATACATCAGTGTGATAAAGTGATAAAACAGAACAATGCTTACCTCCCGTAGCCATTGGGAAAAGTAAGAATATAGTGCTCATCATATTCAAGACAAGACACACAACCTACGGTAGACAGGAGAGGACAATTAAGCACCGCAATAGCACTAATGTGTATTAATCACCACTTAACAACGTCCTTGATTACCTTGACCAATATTATGGACACCAATAGACATTCCAAGGAACTTCGATTTGGTCCAGATGTGGGCGTTGAACTGGATTTTCTTGCTGAAACACTCAGCATAAAACGCAGATACTGCAGAAGGACAAAGGTGACAGAATATGTCCATTTACCCAAAAATCACAACAGATTATTGCATTAACATTATAAAATGTAAATGAGTTTAATAAATAAAATCACTAATTAAACAACTGGAATTATTTGACTTTTGACTGTTTATTTTAAACAAGTTTAATAAATAAATTACTAATTAAACAAATAATTATTTTACTTTTCAGTACCAGCAACAGATAATTGAGGTCATTTCTGGTAACTTTGGTAAGGTCCACCCAATTGGCCCAATGGTGGCTGAAGGTTTCCTGCGTGTTCTGTCTTTTCGGTGTGCAAAGTAATTTAATTTCAATTAAATTCTAATCTGACTCCATTTTATTATGACCTTGAATTTAGGTTAAAATGCAAATTTCTTTTTTTTATTTATCCATTCTGTTTGTCAATTTCTAAATATTATTCTGACACTTGATTATTTTAGTTAACTCTTTGCTCTTATTGTGCTCGTTCATCCAGATTCTCATGTCTCTCAGAGATCTCGCACCGGCTGTTAGTGGACCATGGTTATTAGACAGAGGTAACGGCCACCCCTATGCTTGCTCATTCTAAAAGTACTTATGTTAAGTCCCTATAGATCTGTACACACTTGAATAAAGCAACATTATCTCTAGTCAGAGGTCACGACCACTACTATGATATAAGCCAAACAACATTACTTTCTCTGATAGTAGCTTTGGTTTGGTCGTGCCATGGTTTCACATGTACACTTAGCTAGAGTAACATTACAGTAAACAAGAGGTTAGGCCCACCCTATTTAGGTTGGTCAAACAACATGCAGTTGACCTAAATGGAAATTCCCTTTTAGCCCTTACATTCTAAGTACACTTGAACTAATACCAAGTGTTAGCCAGATCATTGAAGATCCAGTTGGTGTGCCCTATGCTCCATCTCAACTAGATTTTAGTCCGTTACTAACCTGACGCAAAAATGCGGTAACAGGATACAACGTAATCTACTACAGTCAATAATCTCACAGTAAACAGAATCAATTCAAATGTAACAATTTATTATCAGTCAGGTAAATATGTATTATGCCAATTACATAGATCTCAAATCAAATCAATACAAGACATCAAATTCTCAAAGATAAATCTAAGAGTAAAAGATGCATACCTGACTTCAAAAAATACATAGTATGGAGTGTATATACACATACTCCACACTACGAGCTCATCTGACTACAGAAGCCCTGATCTTCTTGCAACATTTCCTTAAGTACTCAGACCAAGACAAACATCCCCCAAATGGAGACAGGATCTAACAATTGGAATGTGCATTGATCAAGTCCTAGACGTGGAAAGTTTACACCTTGTGGGGACAGATGGTAATTTGCATGAAAGACACTGGGAAATGGCACACCCTCAACAGTAAACACATATTTCTAAACTCGTAGGATCTGTATTTCCTTTTAGTCTACTTCTTGTAAGACTGAGACCATTGTACCAGTCGCCCGGAGATAATTCAAATGATGATAAAATTATATGATGTTTTTGACCATTCTGAGTGAGCTGAGTGAAAGAAAGGATGGGTGAGATGAAGGAAGTGGATGAAAAGGATAGGGGAGAAAGGGGTTTGAGGTTCTTCAAGTCTAACACTTGTAAATTGGATCCATTTTCTTCTACTGGTGGTTATGATAAATTAAATTAGTTAGGCATACTCAGGGATAAAGTTAGTAACTAGTTAGTTGAGCACTTACTAGGAGGGTGGTGAGAAACCTGCTCTGCCACAAATGACACACTGTTTTTGCTACTCCACGGCAATGGCCCATCTGATACAGACTCCTAGAAAGACAGACAGTGAGTGATGGATAAGAAAAATGATAATACATGGAGTGGCAACAAATAAATCTGTTATAGAAGATACTGCAAACTTTGGCTTTTTTAGACCTTCAAACCTACACTCACAGAAGAAGCAGGATCCTCTGTTTCGGGCAGGTCCCAGTGACAGAAGAACACCTCACCCAGAATGGGGTTGTAGGGCTTCTTGGCCACAGATCCTTTCCGACCAGCGTGAAAGGCTGAGAGGTACCACTTTACCACCTGCACCATGCGGTCCCTTGGATCCTGCTGCTCCGCAATACTGCAAAATGTGCCAATCACGAGTTCATTAAAATGAACTGTTTGAACAAATCAACTTAGAATGAATCACACTTCTATTTCATAGAGCAAAGATATCCTAGCAGAGCATGTTTGATTATTTCCTCAGCTCATTTGGTTGCAAAGCTGCATGAGATATATAATAAAATAGCAATGCAATATTCTGTCAACAGTTAATTACTAGAACAGTACATTGGAAACAGCTCAGCTACTGTCTGGCTACTCCGAAATGTAGTCAAGTTAGTAGCATTGCTACTTTTAAATTCATCAGTTATTACAGTGCTGCTGTAATCAGACTTAAGAATGATAAGTCCATATGGTAGAACAGCTGTGAGATCTATAGACAAGACAGCACCAGCGTTACCTTACAAACAAATCCGGGTGAGCAAAGAAATCTGCATACATTTCCAGCAACGACCTCCGCTCCAAGATAAATGTCGGCAAGACAACCTGAGAAAGACAAAGACGGATTGAACGGTAGAAATGATACACACAAAAAAAAAAAAAGAGAGATGGGAATGTGAAAAAGAGAAGGTTGTTTGTGTTTACCTTGGTGAGATCCATGCCCAATCGCACTTGAGATAGCAGATGCATGATGACACTTTTGTGTTCTTCCACAGATTCACCCTCGCCATCATCATCTTTCTCATCATGACTGTCAAACTGATCTGAGAAAAACACACAGCAACCAATGAACTAAGCAAACAGTGAATGTGAAACACACAAGGTGAACTCAACTGCATTTCTTATTATCAGTGTTGGAAACAGTTTTTGCTGCTTAATATTTTTTTGTGAAAACCATAATACACTACCATTCAAAAGTTTGGGGCAAGTACTTTTATTCAGCAAGGACGCATTCAATTGATCTTTTTAAAGATGTCTGTCTTTTTAAAGACAGTAAAGACAATGATAATAATAAAAAAAAAAATTAAAATAAACAATTTCTATTAATCAAAGAATACTGAAAAAAAAAATCACATTTTTAAAGAAAATATTAATGGTCAAAAACAGTTTTCAACATTGATGATAATAATAAGAACCATTATTAATATTTGAGCTCCAATAATAATTGCACATCAAATCACATTAGACAGATTTCTGCAGAACCAAATTTCAGTTTTACCATCACAGGAATAAATTACATTTTTAAATATATTCAATTAAAAAACAGTTATGTTAAATTGCAATAATATTTCACAATATTAATGTATTTACTGTATTTAAATAAATGCAACTTTGGTGAACATTAGAGACTTCTTTAAAAAACACTGAAAAATCTTAATTATTCTTAATAGATATTTAAATAATTAAATAATTATTATTATAATTAATCTTAATTATACTATACATATTGTGAGTTTTTGGATGGTGCTGGTGTTAAGTGTTAAAAGTGTGTTAAAATCTAAATATAAAAATAAACACACAATATTTGCTCCGATTCATTTTGGGAAATTCAAACGTGAGGGACGTGCATGTGTGTGTTCTGTGTACCTGCATCAGTGGTGCCGTTGGACATGGAGGAGTTGATTGATTCGTTGGTGTCTGGCCGTTTTAGGGCTGTGCTATCGTCACTGTTCACAGCAGCGGATCTCTTCGGACTGCAGAGACACAAGAATATCACGTCAGCTTATTCCAGAATAAATTCTGTGGCAATGTAAGCTAGAGTTTGTGTGTGTAAGTGAGTCCATGCACTGTTTTAATTAGGTCAGTGTGTGTTTCTTTTTGTTTGCAGTAAATAGTGCATGGGAGTGTGTTTATCTCTAAGCAGTACTGTTTTCACATAACGCAGTGTTACTTAATGTGCGTGCGGGCAGGTGCTACTATAATTTACTTGTGCAGCAGTACTTCAGTGAGTTTTAATTATACAGAAGTTTTTGTGTTTCTGTTCATTACTTACACTTTTCCGTTTTTCGTGTGGTGTGGTATGTGTCTGTGTGTGTGTTCAACTCACTCTATGCAGTGTTTTGGTGAGGTGCTGCTATGATAAAACTCATCTGCGTCGTAAAACTCATCTTCACTGCTGGAATAGGAGAAGTCAGGGACACTGTGGGGTGGTATGTTCATGTGACTGGGCGAAGTCACGCTGCTGCTGGGAGCTGAAGGACCACTCCCTAAAACCACAGGAAGAAAATTAAATTAATAAATGTGAGAATAAATGTAAGTGTGCAGAGGAACTATGACTAACCGCACTCATTTAAGCAATACCATGGCCGGCAGTCAGTATAGTTCAGATATGGGTTGAGGTTTTGTGCTTTTGAATAAGAGTCTGGCATGTGGGCTTCAAATAAATAGCATGGGTGATAAGCTCATATACATGCTTAGCATGGGCGACATTTGGCTCTCGAGTCAGGGGGGGGGGCAAGATTCTACCGTCCGTTACTGGAAATGAAATTAAATTACCGGTTGTTTTGTCCTGATCTCAATAAAGTTTACACACGCTTTTGGTCCGTGAATTAGATCTCGCTCGGGACGTGCGCTGTCTGTAGAGGTTTGGCCAGTACCGGTTCCAGAATTAAATCAACATATTTTATGTTCTGTCCATTGCCAATCACTGCTATTTCGAGAGTGAATCCCGCATAAATATGCGGATGTCATTCCCGAAACTTTGCAGGGTGTAGCCTATGTGTCTGAAAAACGAAAGTTTCATACAAATTCTGAATGGATTATACCCTAGAAAGCGTGCTCCCTTTATCACTAGTAAGACTAGTTTTTTTTTCAATAAGGCTGCATTAAATTTATGTCGTATGTCAATAAGATGTCATATAATGCAAGTTACATGCACTCATCTTTGTTCATCGCGATCTTACAAAGTTCCGTTATAATCAATGAAGCTCTCTAAACTGCACAAAGAATCTCTTATTTGAATCGCGTCTGCACTTAGTCATGAGATGATTCACGAGCGTGCAAAACTGCACTTAAAAACTGCGGCGCTTTCAGCGGTGAGTGAATTCTGACAAAACGTTTCTGATTGGCCATTGCGTTCAAGAAATCAACAGATATCTGTGATTGGTTACATTGCTCAACTCTGCAAAAACACGTTGCGGATATTTAGCGCTTGATGATGCTTAGTAATACACTACATCCATAGCAGATCTCACAAGCAAAAGCTCTGGTTTTAAAAACTGCAAATACGTCAGACACTTTGTACAAATCACATTCACAGTCTAAACACACACACACACACACACACACACACACGCACACGCACACGCACACAAAAAAAAGTGTATTTCAGAATAATCGTTGGACCAACAAAGGTTTTGTTTTTTATACATTTTAATTTGAAATGTAATGAAAAATCATGCATGTTTAGATTTTCTATTTTATTATATTTATTTATTTTTATTTTATTATTAGAGTAATTGAGGACATTAACATCTATAAAAACATCTTTAAAACATCTTTCAAAATGCTACTAATTATTACACAATTGTGTGTAGTTCAGGAATGTAGCAACAAAACAGAAAATGGCTAGCAAGACAAAGCATGCATATTGCTGTGATGCTGTCAGCCTAATAAATTAAATGTTTGGTTGTGTTGATAAGACAAAGACTGTTCAAATGCTTAAAGATGTCTAATGAAATCAGCCCTGCCTACAACGCAAGCACTTTCGGCATGAATATAAATGGAAACCCTGATTCACAGTCTGCCCTTTTGAGCTCTTGACTGTGTTTTATGCCTAGTTTCCTGCACTGCTGTCCAGAGTGCTACCGATCGGCTGTGTTTTTGCTGAGCTCAGCTCTTCCTGCACTGCCTCAGCAGAAGCTGGACTTTCTGAGCCCCTGTACCCAGCACTAATGACAGTCAGGGGAGAACAGACTGACTGCAGAGAGAACAGCTCTGCCTGCATCCCCACTGCAGCGGAATACTGCTTCTGCTCACGTTGGATGAGTAGTAAGATTAGCTTCATCCTAAATACAGTGTTTTCTTCCAAAAACAATTGAGCTTCATTCTAAGATTAGATTAAGTCTAATGGTAATTTGTTGATGAGAATTTAAGCATCTGCATATATATAATAAATATAAACACATAATGCATAACATACACACGTATAAATAAATGATATACACTTTCAAATCAGATTCAGTTACATTTAACGTGTTTACTTTGATGGCTGTCTGATTGTTGGTTCGTACCTGTGCTGTTGGGAGTGGGGGTCTGAAGGATGCCCATCACCGTGACAACAGGGCCCATGGGTAATGAAGAAGGCCTCTGTTCAGTTTTACACACCTGAGCTCCATCTACAGATGAACACACACCCTTCATATGCCCTTGGCCCTTATAAATGCACACAAAATTTGCAAACCAAATCTAATCTCTGAGTTTCCAAATCAATGGACTACAAATGCCAAGAAGCCTTTAAAATAAGCGTAAAATATATACAACACTATTAAGGAATGAAACGGAGAATGAGACAGAGAGAAAGACAGCTCACCTGTGGGTAGAGTGGTCTGTGTTGGCATGGCACTGACTACAGACGTGTTAAGAGGGGCAGGCTGGAATACCCCATCCACTGGGTTTATGGTGCTCTGCAGAGAACAACAGACATGATACAAAACACAGCTCTCACAGGAAAGCACGTTATAAATACACCCTCTCATAGGAGTTTTCAGTTTCATTGCCCAACCCAACTATCACAGAAATCCTCAGGGGAAACAAGGACTTGTGATATTCAGTTACTAGAACTGTTTAAAGGGATAGTTCACCCAAATATGACAATTCTGGCATCATTTACTTACCCTAATGTTGTTCTAAATCTGTATGACTTTTTTCTTCTATGGAAAACAAAAGATGGACGCTCTTTGGAAGTATAATGAACTTTCATTTCAGAGTGGCCAGGATACACTTTTTCCTTTTGTGTTCCACATAAGAAAATCTGTGATACTGATTTCGAACAACACAAGAGTGAGTAAATGAAGTAAATGTTAAACTATCTCTTTAAGGTGCTGAAAAAAATTTAAATATCTATTTGTAAGTGATATTCAGACATACAAGGTATATTTATTGAAAATAAAAATCTACAGCTGACCCTTCAATGCTCTGATTTCCTTCATGAAATAGTAAAAATATTGTTATTTATTGTTAAAGACAACATAAAATCATGAAATTAGCACCATTTACACTAACATTCAAAGGTCTGGGGTCAGTAAGACTAGTTTTTTTTTCAATAAGGCTGCATTAAATTTATGTCGTATGTCAATAAGATGTCATATAATGCAAGTTACATGCATTACCATGCTGTCTTAAACCTTTTTATGCATCCACATTCTTTCTACACAGAGTCAATGACGTTTTGATAATCAAGAGAAAGATCTGAAGTAAATCAGTGAATCCGATTCAGTGCTTTATAATACACTGTGTCCAAATGAGCAACCTCACAGCTGTGGCCCGTGTCTGTCACACTGAATCTTTTCAATATACAAAAATCACTATGAGTCAATCTCTGCCTTATGGTAACTAAACACCGAGCATCTGTCAGTCGGCACAGACTCAGACACAAGGCTATTAAGCTCTACACCCACGTCGACAAGATCATCCCAAAATCCTGCATATCATTCACTAAATAGCCAAGGCAGAATGACAAATAATTTCTACCCAGCAGAGAAACACTGACATCACAGGGCACAGCGGTGAGGTAACAATACCTGAAAACACACAAGGTGGAAAAAAGGCATGCAGGGGAGTGAGTGAAATGAGTTTGGAGGGGCTTTTCTGCAAAAGGAATTTTAAAAGATTGTTGTTCTGAATAATTTGTTTCGTTGTACCACAACAGAGGCTGCTGCTCTTAATTAAAAGCCAATTGGAGCAATTAGAGCCCTGCAGCGAATACATAAACACTAGAATGAGATTAAATCAAGAGGCAGAGACACTCAGGTAATCACAGATTCAGAAGGAAGAAACTCAAGATTCCAAAAACAGAAGAATACAACATTTGGTTGAAGTCCTTAAATACCGTTTGCATTTTCAACATTTCATGTTCAAAGATCTGCTATAATGCGCATAAAACATTATATACAGGTTTTAGATTTGGCTTTTTTAGCCATATTCAACTCAAACTAAACCAGTCTGCGAGGTGCATTAAACGCAGTTGGTGATTACGTCACTTCAGCACCAGTCTTGACGGTTATTGACCCAATGAGAGCCTCTGAGTAGGTCGTAATAGATCCGTATCCATTTGTCCTATATGGTTCAACAGCATGTATGACAACGGAAAATCAATGATTATTCTGAGTGCACATATGTGTGTCTTACGTTTGCAGGGTTTAAGCAGTTTGGTTCAATCATAATGATGGAAAGAAGTATTGGGGTTTAAATTTGTTGCAAATCATGACCATAGGAAAGGACAGGTCCAGAATTACCCGACAGGAAGTGTAAGAAAGAATGAAAGCAGAGAAAAAAAGAGAGAGATGTAGACATGGTGGGCGGAGCCCTCCGATCAAGGTCATGCACATCTCGGTTCAGTTTAAAAAATGTGATTTCAGTGGAAGAGAGAACAGTAGCACGGTTTGATTTAGACTAGTTCATTGCTAAGGAATGTCAAAACTTACTATCAGTCCGTTTGTGTGTTGCTGTTCGTTACTTTGATCCTTCAAATTTTGAAAAAGAAAACACAAATTGAGAAATAAGGCAACTCCACAGTTGGGAGAAAGCCACAAAAGATGCAAATGGTCTCTGCTTTAATTTGAAGCAATAACAACGGTCACTCAAGGTATTTTAACCTACTGAATCTCTCAGGATATGTTCACACAGTCAGTGTTTGGGATTGTCAACTGTATTTACTAACAGGTCCCCATTCATAGTAAAACTTACAGGAGTCAAATAATTAATTGTAAATGAATTTGATACAAACGAGTCCAATCAAGGTCAAATTTTTAGGTCAATGTGAGCATAACCATACTTAGCACTGTAAAACAAGCCTGACAATCGTATTCTGCTGCTGTGTGAACATGGCCTTAGTGTAGGAGAATCACCTCTCCAAACCATTAATAATGGTACCTGCTGGAATGTTCATAAGCCGGCCAAGATAAACATTAAAAGGGTTATGGAAAATTACAGGTTGGGTTGCACAAGACATAAATATTAACACAGTGAGCAGACAAAACACAGGTGCATAAACATTCTAAGCTTAAGAGACAAGCGTTTTACCTTGGCAATCTGTAGTAGTACGATACAGTGTTTGATGGACTCTACCATACTCTTTAAAAAAAAAAAAAAAAGAACAACAAGAAATGAAAATACATTCCACTACCAAAATTAGATCTAAAATGCATTAAGAGGCTGAAGGTGCAGACACTCTTACACAAGTCGTGTCCTTCAGGTTCTCGATTTTCTGTGAATAGGACAATGACGAACAAGAAAAGGGACAGTTTCAGTTAGAATTGTGAAATGCCCTTGAATTAAAAACAAAGATGCACCTTTACAAAACCTAAAAAAGCAGAAACGAAAGCCTGAGGCCAAATGACAGTCTCATGAGTTTCATCCCCTAAAATAGGCTTAAAATGTGACTCGGTAAAAGCTTGGCTTCAAATTTGGTATTTGAAGTATCTTCAGAATTTCTCAGCGTGTGAACAATATACAATGCATTTACATTTTATTGCAGCTAACTGACCTCCCACCCTTTTCCATCTCCCCCTTCCTTTCACTGGCTAAGTCAATTTGCACTCACTGAGTGATTTGCATTTAGTGCCTGATTAGAAATGTATGCAAAGAACTTAATTTATTTATTCTTAATAATGAAAATATATTAATGTCTATTAAACTACATAATATATTGCCAAGGCTGAAAATGGACACATTTACCTTTCTTTGTGTTTTCAGTTAACAGCTTAACTTACTAGCTAAAACAGCATATCATAATATTGCACTATATTTTGATCAGGCATGACTTTACTGTGGCTCTTTTATTTGGAAGGGTGGGATGTCCTTCAATAGAGATGCCATATTGGGCATTCCAGTTTCTCACAATTATTGTAATACAAGTGGAATGTCTCTGCCATATACTGTGCCTGGCAGAAAGACTCAGATAGACGATGCATCTCTGATGACACAAATAAAAAAGATCATGTCTTACTCTGCGCGACTCATCTTCCTTGCAGTCTTTAATCTTTTCATCGAAGAGCTAGAAGATGCAACAAGAACAGGAATTAGACAGCAATGTATGTAAGAAAATGATTTGTCAACTCAAAATACAAGGCACTTTTGAGTCACGATGAGGTCTTATGATAAAAAAGCCTTACTTTTAACTGGTCGATCAAAATCTGCAAATACGCATCAGCTTCAGCTAGCTTCTTGTCGAATTCTTGAACGCTGGGAACGAATCCTGTTTCTGCCTCCTGTAAGTGAAAGTGAGAGGGATCAGTTTCAGTCCTTCTCCAGTGTATAAAAGCTTCCATGGTGTCCTAAGCTCAGTCACATTCTGCTTTCGAGAGGAACTGAGCAGAACCGCTCCCTGCTTCTTCACATTTCTCTCTATTAGCAACGTTAACTGAATTACACAATTAGACAACAGGCATAAACAGAGATCAGACCATGAGAGGGACTGATACTGAACTGAACTGCAGAATAAAGGCTACAGGCTGTGATTGGTTATTGATGGTTACTGATACTAGAAAGCAAAAAAAAAAAAAAAGTCATCCGATGCACATCAAGCACCACAATGATGTAAGTTTCCGATCATTATCTTGTACAATAATATTTCTGATTCAAGCAATTCAAGGTTGAAAAAAAGAGAAAAAAAAAATACTTCGGTTGTTTAAGATGATCAACAGACTTGTCATAACTGATAGGCAGACCTGGACTTTAATGTTGATCATGATAACATACAATTTTTCATGGAATCATTTCAATTTTACTTACCCGAACAACTAAACTATGAGTTTTAAAACTGGGGTGCATTTTAAAATAAAATAAAATAACATTAAATAAAAAATGTTGTTTAAAATAATTTGTCAGCTGAATGTAATTTTATTTTCCTTTAAGGATATTGCAGATCAACAAATAACTACTTTTTAAAGCACATGCTTTATGCTATGACACTTCTCCTATGAGGTCTGAAGTGCTTTCTAAACTCATAACACACAAATTCTGAGAATAAAACAAGACTAAAACCTTAAAACAGCTCCCTTATAACTAGAACAAGACATTTAAATATTATTACTGTAACACAGAAGTCGTCTGGCAACCTTATAAAAAAGGCAAACCAGAATTCCTTCTTCTTTATGTAGCATAACCACAAATACAACCTTTAGCTATTCGAGACCTCTTCAGTTAAACTTTCAGACTAGCTTAAAGCTAATAGCAGCTAGCCCAGGTGGCTTTGAGGAGTGAAATTTAGATAGCACAGGCAATGTTGGCAGTAGCCTATACAAGAGAGGTACTCCCTGGTCTGGGGGTCACTGTCGTGAGCTCTGGGTCTTGCCGGCCTTCATGAAAGACCTCACGGTGGAGATTGGCCGAACTGAATTGCATAGGAAAATGAAGAAAAGCCATGGGCAGCTGACTGTCGGTCAAAATGGTAAACATTATAAAAATAGGTCAAAGTCTGCAGGAGCAGAGCAAACCCGCTCAGGAATCAAAGGTTAAGTGGAATATCAGTATGCATGTGATTCATTGAGTTAACTGCAAACACATGTATGTAGACGCACAATAAAAGATCTAATGAGAGTTTTGCTGCTTTTAAAATAAACTAAAGATCAAGATCCCACTCTGAAGACATGGCCTGATTGTACTAATCTACAGGTTATTTGTACTTCTGTCATGTAAGAATTATAGGAGGGCTTTTATAAAGCACTCTGTCCTGCTAAAACGAACTCCCTAAACAATGACGGCAGGATTTATTAACAGCTGGAATGAAAGCCTAAAGCATTGTGACAACTCGTAACACAATTTGCAAATATACTTCACATTTTAAGCATTGCCACAAGAGCCATTATATCAGACAGACGGTCAGTTTTCTCTTTCAGGTCAACTATGGTCATGCCGGAGCAACAGTAGTGGATACAATAGCATATTATTATAGGGATTCGATACTGGAATAGCCTGCCGCAGTCATTAAGACAATCTTCCACTTATCATACTTTCAAAAATCACTTTAAAAAGTGGCTCATGACAAAACAGTCGTGTAACCATTTTAAGTAATGTTTTTTATTTGGGGTATTTTGTTTCCTATGTGATGTTTGTATGTATATTTGAGTATGTGTTTTTGTGTGCACCTGCCTAGGGACTGCGGATGTAAATTAGCAATGTTGATAACCTAGCTTGTTTACATTCTGTATTTTATACAAATGTTCATTAACATGCATTGTCCCTATCAAATAAACAGACAAACAAACAAACAAAGATGTTCAACAGGCTGCTTACCTTGCCAAGCATTGCTTTTGCGTACCTTTGCTAATACTACAGTACACTCTAAAAAATGCTGGGTTAAATATAACCCAGCGCTGGGTTATATTTAACCCAGCATTTTTTAGAGTGTATGTTTCTGGCAAACTAGCATCCTAACAGTTGTACTACTGCTCTTCTATGTGAAAAAAAAAACAAATGGGACAATTTCTGGTTAAGGGACAAACAGATGTGTGATTTAACTGCTATATGTTAATATATCCGGCATACGCTTTTATTGAAATGCATATTCCCTGGGAACTGACCCGCAATTCTCTAGTTAAGTATGCTTGATCATATCCTACAGGCACCATAAACATCTCACCTCCCAGCAGCCCTGAGATCTGCTATTTTGGCATGAACAAATTGCCAAAATACCTCTTAATAAGCATTTGCGACCTCCAAGAGAGCATTACAATTATTTTTATCCTGTGCCTGGCATAAGAAAGCCATGGCACGATGAGCTGTTAACACACAACTGAACACACAGATTCTCAAGACAGGAAGCTGATCCCATTGACTCACTCTTTCAGTCTGACTCATAGCAGAAAATCTGAACATCCAACACAACTGCAGAGAATATTTCAGTGTGAATCAACTAAGCCACCTGGGGTGTATAGGCTATCGTTGTGCCTTTTTAGGCAACAAACACACCAGTGAGACATTTGAAAAGCAAACACACAAGTCTGAATTAAAGTCATGTGCTCTATTATGTCAGCACAGACCGTACACACATGATGTGGCTGAGATTGCAAATCTCAAGTTAGCAGAAAAGTAACTACGCATTCAAGTATGACCCATGGCCTCTCTATTTGCACACGCAAATGCTTCCCTACCTTCGTGAACATACCCACCCACCCCTACCTGTCCACACTCACACACACACACACAACACACACACACAGCATGATTTAACGCATCAGTAAATTCCAACAAAGATACTCACTCGGTTCTTGCCACTGCAGGACATGCCTCCACAAATCTGACCCACACTCATAGAAACACTTTCAATATCAGTTGAAAAACACCCTTTCCTGTAAGTTCCTCCTCTAAAGGAGGGGCGAAAAAGGTGAACAAATACCTATTAGCTTGCCGGCTGATTCAGAGCAGTTCTATAAACCACTATTGACCAGGAACAGGAGACTTCCTCAAAAAAAAAAAAAGAAGAAAAAGTAGCATAAGCTCTACAGACTGTAGAAAACACAATACAGTGCTGTGATTGGATCTACCATCTGCTGAACGGGAGGGGCTGGCTGAATAAGCAAAGCTGTGATTGGCTGCTGGAGATCATGTGACCGGATAGCTGCGCACATTCTGCGTGTAGGTACACGCAGCTGCCAGTCAGCAGGTTAAAAAAAATGAATAAATAACCGTAGAGTTAAGGTACAGAAGGAACAGATAGATCTTTGAGAGGATAGGATGAGGGAAAGAATACAGAGGGAGAGGAAGAAAGTAAGCATGAAAAATTCATAAAATTATTTACAAGATGGGAAAAAAAACTAACTAAAGCTGCATGCTTTTCTCAGCCTGTCCTGGTTTCCTCCATTGGTACAGAGCAGGTGGGCATGTCTAGCGCATTCAATACACTCAGAGCTCCTCTTCAGGACTTTTTTGTAGTTTTCAGATCATTAGAAAAGCAAATATTTCACATACTCTAATTAAAAACACATTATGCTTTCCTAGTGACAGCCAATGGGAGGACACCCCTTTTTGTAAAATGAATAAAAAAAATTGTTTTTAACTAATTTAAAATATATTTTTAATTGCAATAAACAATACTTGCAACAACAACAATAATAATAACAACTTTATACATGTGAGGAGTATAGGTTAAAAAAATGTCACAAAAAAAAAATCATAAGGTCTTTATTTTATTTTAATTACACCTCTCTGAGATCATACATGTAGTACATGTGGACTTGATGTGGCTCTTACCCGCTGAAGGGTGTGGCGAAGAATCGTCCCCTCTAAGGCATGAATCCACTTCTCCCGCTCATCTGCGTCACGGGCTGAAGGGGAAATATCCAAAAACACACCCATTAGTAATAAGCAAATGGACCACACACGTCATGTGAAATGGAGAGTGGAGAATGACCCTGCCGTGGAGCTGTAAAAGTGACAGGGGTAACTACAGCTCTGTTGTCGAGTTTCACGAAGACAAGACAGGGTTGTGGTTTAAGTTAAACAGGAACACACACAAATGAAAGCCTCTGCCCTTGTGTAAATACGATTGGTAAATAACACTTGTGGCGGAGTTTCTTATAGAAAAGAAGGATGAAATTTCAGAAAAGCCCAGGTCTGACTAAAAACACAGCCTCTGTGCTTCAAAAGATCTATAAATCAAGCATAAAACAATAAAGCCTACAGCATAAAATACAAGTAGGAGTTTCTAACAGTCAGGTCAACAAATTGATGTACCCTTAAAGGGATGGTTGACCTGAAATAAAATTCTGTATTTGTTTACTCACCTTCATGTTGTTTAAAACACGATTTTATTCATTCCATTGAACTTTCTCATTGATGTTTACACACAATCAAACCTGATACTCACGCAAGAATAAGATTTATGAGCTTCAGTGAAGGAGATGGTTTTCAGTAAATAATGACTTAAATTCGGTCTGTATTTCAAACACAGCTACCATATGACATCAGAAGACTTAAAATATAGAGCAACAGCTGTACGGACCACTTCTATGGTGCTTTAAGGGGCTTTAGAGCCACTGTTCACCATCCACTTCCACTGTATGTAAAAGAGCAGTGTGAACCTTCCTCAAAACATATCTTTTTTGTGCCCCACAGAAGAAAGAAATTCAAAAAGCATCACATGGCATGAGGTAAATTGTCAGTTTAAAAAGTACTATAAGTAGGCCTGAGAAGTTACCACAAAGTGTATAGACAAATATTAGCCTAAAACTCTCTCTCTCTCACTAACAGCCATTAGCCATTCATTTAACCATTCCCTCAGGGAACAGATGAGAAACAGCACTCCAAACATAACATATAGCTGACACTTCGATGGATGAAGGTCCAAAGCTCAGCAGAAAATCTAAAAGCTTTCAGAAGCACAAAGAAGATCTGACACATACAATCACAATTTACACATCCATGGAATCAGTTAATGATCTAATCTATACACCTGAACCAGAAATATCAACGATACAAATGGTTTAATATCTTCAAGAAAATAACTTTTAATTCTTTTTACCTGCTTATAAAATACAGCAGAGTTAGTGTTTGCACAGGACCACCAAAGCCATCCTACATCTATGGAACATGCTTGAAATCAATGTCCCAGATCCGTGTGAGACTCACTGTCCAAAACAAACATGGCCCCTCCCTGCGCTACTGACACCGGAGCAGAGATCACATGACGCATGATGCCAGGCTACCTCCACTCGCTAGCCAATGAGATTTCACTAGGTGAGGTAGTTGAGTTGATTACAAAACACTGCACTTGTCCGTTATTTGGCAATGAGGGCATACTAACATTGACCTAAAGACTACAGCAACAGCAAAACCCTGAGTAGAATAGGAAATAAAAAATGTTATCATTATTATTATTATTATTAATAACAGCAATAAATTATACATTTACAATATATATTTAATAATATAAATTAAATCATAAACAATGTAATGCAATTATCATCAAAGAAATGGACACTTAAACTGCTGTTTACTTGAACTGAATGTTCTTTGAGCAAATGCATGAGAGCTAACTTATTTCATTACCTATTTTGCACAATGTAATTCAGTTTTTAGTTGCTCCCCTCCCCATCTCTACCCTATATACTGAAAGAAAGGTGGAGTGTGTTTCTGGAGAGCAATGGCGGACTTCAGTCTGGAATGAGGGCACCTTATGCAATGTGCCCTTCTAACGACACTACAGCTGTATGCAAGAGAAAAAGAGAAACTTCAGCACTCAAACAAATTGTCTCATCATTTACACAAATCCTTTTAAACGTAGTGAACGTTAAAGACATTTCTGCTACACACTAGCAGCTGCTGTAAAACAGCAGGATGTTTTCACCAGACTTGTCACTAAGCTACTACAAGATGTTAAAGGATGGTGAAGCAAAGAGTAACAGTCGGAGGAGTCAAAAGAATGTGTGTGTGTGTTGGGGGTGCAATGATAATTTAAAAAAATCTGGCTGACACAAATAAATTATTTACATGTCATGGTCAATATTCAATACATGGTTGATATTAAAATTATATACATTCAAAAGTTTGTGGTCTGAAAGATTTTTGTAAGAAAGTTTCTTTTTGAAAGAAGTCTATTATGCTCAAAAGGCTGCATTTACTTGATCAGAAATAAAGTAAAAACATTAATATTGTGAAATATTATTACAATTTAAAATAACTGTTTTCTGCTGAATTTTCAGCAGCCATTACTCCGGTCTTCAATGTCACATAATCCTTCAGAAATCATTTTATGCTGATTTGGTGCTCATTTTGTTATCACAGCATTATCAATGTTTAAAACGGTGCGGCTTATTTTTCGATAAATGAATAGAAAGCTCAAAAGAACAGCATTTATTCAAAACAGAAACCTTTTGAAACAATGTAAAAGCCTTCACTGTAATTCTTGATTGATTTAATGCATCTTGGTTGAATAATAGCAAAAACAAAAACGCTAACTGACCCCAAACTTTTAAATGCTAGAGTATACTATTTTTAATTACAAACAATAATAATAATAATAAACAACACTAAAATAAACTTAAAAATTACTCAAGCGTTTTATTATAATGTACAGTATGAAAAAATGGACCCTAATGTTTATAGACTTGCTTTTAACATTATTGTTAAACTTAGTATTTCAAAGATTAACTTAAAGTGACTATTAGATGATGGAAATGGTCATCTAAATGTAAAAATTGGGGAAATATAGTTAGATGTAGTACAGATTTATTGTGCATCCCTGGTGTGTGTCCATCTGTCCAGAAAACATAGTGAGCTGCCTTATATCTATAGTTTGAAAAAGGCTTTGTACTGGGAAAGAGATTTAAAATGCTGCTTAGCTCAGTAGGTTTTGGAAGAGTGCACATGTGTGTGTGTGTGCTCTCCTGCAGTCTCTACTAAACTCACTGCAGCTTCCATGTGACTCCCTGCATCTTTCCACTGCCAGCTCTATCCTGCGGAAACATGAGAGTTTGACGACAGAAAGAAAAACACACACCAGTAGCTCATTCTTCCTCTATGCAACTGTTCCACTTCTTTTCTCCCTCTCTGTTATTTCTTTCCCCTCTGGAGCATGAATGCGAATGTTGATCCATTGCCAGTAGGAGCTCAGTGTATGACACTGGAAGCTTTTAACTGCTTTTTTTTGCAGTCAAGTGTCTGAGAGGAAGACAGGTAGAGGCTTTTAGAAAATAAAGGGGCTTTCAGGCCGGACTGATATTGGGCCACAGAGGAGTATGATGAATTATGGATGGCCCTCTAAATAGCAAGTACAGTTCCTCTGAGCCGTCTCTCTGGCCGACATTGTGCAAACCTCTCCATATATACCCGTCTTGACCGGTCAAACTCACCTAATTCTCAAATGTACCTTGCTGAGTGGGGAGGTTAACTATATTCTTACATTCACCGCTATGAAATTTCAAGCTCACATGGCTTTTACTGTCCTGCGAGTGTTCTTTACACCATATTTTCATTTAGCAGGTGCATTTCTAGCGCAAGGTTTTGTTCTTTCTACCCTGTAACATCTTAGCAGCATGTTTTTTGGTTTTAGCTCAGTGGGCAGCCTGCTACAATACTGATGATGTTTCATGTTGAAACAAGAAAAACAAAGCAGAGTTTTGCTTAAGTTTAACCTGAACACATCACACTTTATAAATCACTCCACCCTGCACTTACCACAAACACTGCAAAATCAGAACAACGTTTTAGGTTCGCCGTGATTTTGCCAAGTAAGACATGTTCCTGGATCAACATCATTTGTTGATCCTGGATCAACATAACTGTACAAAAATATAGACTTAACCCAATCCCTAACCCTAAACCTAACCCTACCCATAATTTATTCCTAAAAACAGTGTGAAACGATAGCTGATTAACAAGGGTGTAGAAGCACCTAACCCTGATTGTAAGCCTAAAACAGATATTTCCTGAAAAGTTATCCCTCAATTCTGATTGGTTGATAGGAATGTTGTTCCAGGAACATGTTGTACTTGGTGAAATCACAGTCACCACGTTTTAGCATCGCAAAGCCAAACTTTAATAGACCGACATGCAAAAAAATGGTAATCTGTTCGAAGAAAAGCAAAGCCATTTGCAAACAGACCACACTATAGGAAACAGTAGAAGATCAGACAAATCCAGCATCTTTTATAGTAGTTGTTTATAATTTGATTAAATTTGATTACACACTACCATTCAAATGTTTTCGAAAGAAGCTTCTTATGTTCACCAAAGGTGCATTTATTTGACCAAAAATACAGTAAAAACTGTAATATTGTGAAATATTATTACAATTTAAAATAACAATTTTCTATTTGAATATATCTTAAAATGTTATTAATTCCTGTGATGCCAAAGCTGAATTATTCCAGTCTTCAGTGTCATATGCTCCTTCAGAAATCATTCTGATATGCTGATTTGGTGCTCAAAAAACATTTCTTATTGTATGAAAACAGTATTTTTGTAGAAACCAATGATACATATTTTTAGGATTCTTTGATGAAGTTCAAAAGAACAGCATTTACTTTAAATAAAGTATTTTGTGTCATTATAAATGTCTTTACTGTCACTTTTGATCAAATTAATGTGTCATTGCTGAATAAAAGTATTAATTTCTTTCTTTCAAAAAAAAAAAAAAAAAAAAAAAAAAAACCCACCCCCAAACCAAAATTCTGAACAATAGTGTAAGTCGGGTCTTTGCACTGTAATGATAAAATGTAATTACATTTAAAAATAAATAAATAAATAAAAAATCTTACTGACCCCAAACTTTAGAATGCTAGTATAGAAACTTTGGGTTGCAAGTTCAGATTAACCACTAACCACTATAATATTAGTTTACATAAACGTACCTTACTCTTATAAAAAAAAAAAAAAAAAAAAATTTAATTTTTTAAAAAAAAAAAAAAAAAAAAAAACATAACCTGACCCCAAAATTCTGAACAATAGTGTAAGTCGGGTCTTTGCACTGTAATGGAGAACCTCTGACACCACTTAAAGTACTGAAAAAATAGGAATAGGGTATTCCCTTTCAATGAATGTAATCTTCAGATTAATCAGTTATCAAAATAGCTGTTAGCTTCAGCCCACCATACATCAGATACCTCATGTCTTCAACAAGATCTTTACTCAAGAATACACCATTCTGAACCCAACGTGGCACCTTGTAAAACTAAATACTCTAAAAAATAACTAAGATACAAGAAAATTGTGCTGTGATTCCGGTCGACTGATATCAGGAGGCACAAAACCATTTCTGCTGTGGGGTAAATGACTCCTGCTGAAATGGAGATATGAGAACTATAGGATGAGTCCCTGAGGATCTCAAGAAGTGGATGGTATGAAAAGATTGTTGGAACTAAAGACTGAGCTCCACACTTACACTCACTGAAATACACACATGCAAACACACAACAGGAAATCTGGCACGGCAGGTCGGGTTTGTTTTTTTTTTGTTTTTTTAAAAAGGCTTGGATTGGCATTCCATAGCACAACTGACACACAATGCCAATACCTGCTTTGGCAGGTCGGTAATGAATTTTACTGGTGAAAGTGAAAATTAATAAAGAGAAAGAGAATAATGTGTGGAAAATCTATCTAGAAGAAAGTCTATGTGAGGAAAGCTTATCGCAGGATGGAATGAGCCTAAAACGATCACTGATAAAAAAAAAAAGCCACAATCTTAACATACTCAACATAGTGCCGCCAAGTACGTATTTTCAAAACCTGCAACTCTAAGAACGAATAAAACGCTCAAAAGTTAAAGCAACCAGCCAACTCCAGGTGTAAATAAAAACAAAGCACGGTTGAAACTAATCATTAATGCAAACCCAAATGATAAACGGTCACGGCAGAAGACGCAACCAGACGAGTCCCAGCTGAGCGTGACCTTACCCTTCTTACTGTAAAGCCACAGCATACAGTGTCGGAACATAGCAGTGGGTGAGGGCATAGGGAGAGTGAAAGCACTAGAAGAACGAGAGAATGGAGACCTCACCCTGAAAATGGAAAGTCTTCTGGTCCACGGTAATGGTGAAAGTGCTGTCGTCCTCGTCATCGATTCCAATCACAGCTCCCTGCAAAAAAGGAACGCAGCGAAAGCCATTCAGACTGAGGAACACGTCATTCGCTCCCTCTCTCTTTCTATCAGTTCCTCTGCTCCACTCCCTCACACACATGAGAAGAGAGAGAGAGAGAGAGAGAAAGAGAAGGAAAGGGGTGGGAGAGAATGGGTGGAGTAAGAGAAAGAGAGGGGAACAAGGCGGAAAAGGGAGGAAAAAAAGAAAAGAGAGAAAGGGGAAGGAGATGGAAACTGAAAAGGGAGGACGGAGAGAAAGAGTGAGGGAAAAACTGCAGCACATTCAGTATAACAGGACCAGAGGAAAAACATGCGACTATTAACTCTTTCACACCTGATGTACTACCACACCAGATTATCATTCACAAATCTAAAAGCCTTTCTAACATTATGAAACATTAAACAGAGCAGTTTGAAAACATGCCATGGTTTTGAGTAAGAAAATGCCGAAAATATGAAGAAAAAATCTAAGCTTTTACTTAAAAATACAGATGTGCCAGGCAGTGCATTTACTGGTTACCGACAGGAAGACAGCAATAACTGCTCAGATCAGACCACAGGCCTTGAGAAAAATAAGCCAACGCCCTAAGCATTTTTAACGTCTGCACCCTAAGCATTTTTAACGTCTGTCTTAGATTTAAGTTAACTGCTCACTCTCAGGCAATTTGGAGAATCAATTTCTTATGACTATTTAAAGCTATGCAATACATTCACATTAAAGGAGATTAAAAAAAACTCTAACTAACACTTCATTTGCAATTTAATGGCAAGCTGTTTTCAGAGAAATTTCATCCATCTTCATCCTTTTGGCATACAGGAATTATGAACACTAAACCTGGTGATAATACCTTTTACTATCTCTGTATTTAAGCAGTTATCTACAACTAAAATACTCATAATACCATGCAGCCATAGATTTAACACATTAATTCTACTCTGTAGCTATATTATAACAATTCTTCCCTGCATTAAATGTACATATTTCATAACTGTCCTCTGCATATTAAAGTGAAGAGTGCGCCATCTGCTGGTGAAGAGTTTTCACAGCTTTGTATTAAAGGGGTCCTATTATGCTCTTTACAAAGTCTTGATTTTGTTTTGGGGGTGTACTAGAACAGGCTCTCATACTAGGTTTTTAATGACATCCCATTCTTAATTCGTAGGGTTTAATATGGATTTGGCACACCCTTTGCAGCTCTAACAGCTTCAACTCTTCTGGGAAGGCCGGGTTAAAGAGTGTGTTTATGGGAACTTTTGACCATTCTTCTAGAAGTGCATTTGTGAGGTCAGGCACTGATTTTGGATGAGAAGGCCTGGCTCGCAGTCTCCGTTCTAATTAATTCCAAAGGTGTTCTATCGGGTTGAGGCACCTCAGTGGCTGAGTTGCTATTGTTCCCAATTGCTTCCACTTTGTTATAATACCACTAACAGTTGACCGTGGAATATTTAGTAGTGAGGAAATTTCACGAATGGACTTACTGCACAAGTGGCAACCTATCACGGTACCATGCTTGAGCTCCTGAGAGCGACCCATTCTTTCACAAATGTTTGTAGAAGCAGTCTGCATGCCTAGGTGCTTGATTTTATACACCTGTGGCCATGGAAGTGATTGGAAAATCAATCACATACAAGCGGCTGTGAGCTTCAGTGTAAATATTGCGCCAAAATCAAATAAATTTGAGCACGATTTAAACCCGGATGATTGTAACCACACTAAGTTCGTCTGCCTTGGGAAAGCTAGCGTGTCTCCGACATAGTGATTTCACAAATGTTTGTAGAAGCAGTCTGCATGCCTAGGTGCTTGATTTTATACACCTGTGGCCATGGAAGTGATTGGAAAATCAATCACATACAGTATTTTATACTATAAATAATTAGTCCTATACTGTATATCACACACACACACACATACATACATACATATACATATACATATTGAGCTTCAGTGTAAATATTGCGCCAAAATCAAATAAATTTGAGCACGATTTAAACCCGGATGATTGTAACCACACTAAGTTCGTCTGCCTTGGGAAAGCTAGCGTGTCTCCGACATAGTGATGATAACACTCGTTGCCTTCTCTAGTGCAGCTCAACCAGGTCTCATCCCCATTCGTCGATATCTGTGATATCACAAATCCCGGAAAATATGCGTTGTAGTCCAAACGAGTCATTCGTTGTAGTTTTTGAAAAGTGATTTCTGTTAAATAAAATATCTCCTTTTGAATTGGACTTTGAGCTTTGTAACTTTGCAGATCTCTTTTATGCTCAAACAGCAACATTACAGACTAACTAAAGTTGAAAAAGTGAAAAAGCAAAATAGGACCCCTTTAAATAGGTGAGGTATACAAAGAGCTTCTAAAGAATTGCTGCAACAGCTTGAGGAGGGCTCTTTATTGTTTTAGCATCACTGTATACTAAAAGCGAGGAGCACACAGAAATGTTTTACTAAATCTGATGTTGAAAACCTTCAGGGACACCTAAAGGAAGACCTTAGACTCATTACTAGATGCAATCTACCTCAAATAACAATACAAAGCATATGGAATAAAAACAAGTCACATCCTTTTTTGAAATTCTACATCCATACTATAATATCCTGATGGCAGATTCTCAACAGCAGCTAGGGTTAAATTAACATAACTAAACAAGAATAAAAGCCAGAATGAGGACAAGCACAGACCGAAATGATAGACTACGGGGGAAAGAAAAAAAAAAAAAGAGTAAGAATCAACCTAGTCCTGCTTTAACAATAAAGAAAACTTCTTACCCGAAGTCGCACACAGCCTCTTCTAGAGCCACGCATCATCTTGTCCTTGGACTGAAGATGGAGACAGCGTGTTAAAGGAGCATTTTGATAAATGACCAACACAGGACTGGAATACATTCAAATCTCACTTTGCTGAAGATTTAAGAAGTTCACAAACTGTTGGGTCTAAGATGTAACCAATTTGGATTTTGCATCATACAGTAGAAAATAGGCAGAGCTTTTAACATTACTATTTGCCTTTTAATATATATGACATCCTTTATATTAATATTTAATATACTTCCTAAATTATAAATATTAACAACATTGTAAACAATGGTAGTACTCTGGAAACTGAAACTTGCAAAGCAGAGTTTTTTTATATTATAAACTATATACACATTTTATACATACACACACACACTCACACACACAGACACACACATGAGACTTGCAGTTTTTTTATATTATAAACTATATACACATTTTATACATACACACACACACTCACACACAACACACACCACATATATTATATATATATATATATATATATATATATATACATATACATTTATACATATATATATATATATATATATATATATATATATATATATATATATATACATATATATATATATATAT
>NW_015536549.1:2178078-2178353 GCF_001515605.1 Sinocyclocheilus anshuiensis
TATATATATATATAGGATATATACACACACATAACTTATTTGTTAAGCACTTTCCGTTTCATATCTCTGTCTGACAGTTGACAGTTTCAGTTGTTGGGTCATGATTACACGCAGTATTAGCGTCACAGTAAACCAAGAAAATCAGAGTGAAGAGTTAATTTTTACCTATTTAACCCAGTGCCAATAAACAATCACTGGCCAAAAAATGATATGGCCTATATACAGTGGGTACGGAAAGTATTCAGACCCCCTTCAATTTTTCACTCTTTGTTATA
>NW_015536549.1:2178392-2178729 GCF_001515605.1 Sinocyclocheilus anshuiensis
TTTAGCAAATGGCTGCAATATAACAAAGAGTGAAAAATTGAAGGGGGTCTGAATACTTTCCGTACCCACTGTATGTAGACATTAACAAACCTGAGAGCTCTAGCTGTGGATGATTTACAGACAGCAACTGCAGCTCTTAGCTTAGCTATTTATCTTGTGTTTCGACATTATAGAGCTTTCCGGATGAAGTCTGAAAGCTATAAATGTGTGTTAAGACATTTACTATCCTGCAGCTAACGCATCCAAAACAGCGGTCACATGTGGACGCCTCCACCCTTCAATTTTTGCACAAAAAAAAAAGTTACTACTGTAAGCATTTTTTCCAAGGGGCCTTCCT
>NW_015536549.1:2179822-2196339 GCF_001515605.1 Sinocyclocheilus anshuiensis
GCATTCTATCTATGTGTTTTCTTTCTATTTATTATACAATTAACAAAATAAAAAAAGGCCTCTAACACTAGCTTGCTCTATTTTCCATTTTCATGTAAAGTTTTAGTTGTTGTGTTGTGTTTTTTGTCATTTTTATTCGTTTTTAAAATGTGTCTAGATGTTTTTTTTATTTTTTTTAAGTTTTAGTTATTTTAGTACATCAAGTTGCAATAACAACTATCTGAAATAAAAGAAGCGTTTTTTTTAGTTTATTTCCGTTAACGTGTATTTTATTTCAAGTAATGCTGAATGTTTTAATGTTTAGTTCTTTCATTTTTACTACAATAACCCCGCCTTGTGGAATAGAATAGAATAATGTCTCGTACTGCTTTGGGTCATAATGGCTTATGCTCCCACTGATTTACTGATCTATACTGCTCTCTAGTGGTCATTATATCAATATTTAATATACACGATATCGCAAACTCAAACTCAAATCCTTTCTGCTTGTTTCCTTCCAGACTTTAGTTTCTCGTTACACTTTAAAAAAAAATCATTTTAGACCCCTGCCTCTCGCCTCATAATGTAGCTACTGTTGCATGTTGAGGTAAGGCCTTTTGCTATATTAAGGTAAACTAAGGTGTTTCCGCCGTTTTGGAAAGTTCTTCGCGTTGACTATCCCAGTGAGCTTCTAACGACCTTTGACACACTTAAAAATACAGGCGCATGCAGCATAAAGAAGTAGACGAATAATATAAACTAGACATAATAGAAAGACCAATGCAAGTGCAAGGTGCTTTGTTTTAGTATTATTATTAGGCCTATTATTAATAATGTATTATGCATTATTAAAACAATATGTATTTATAGAATATTTTTTACAAGGTCTTGAGTAGCCTATTTCGTATTGATTGTAGTCTATAATATTACAGCTCAACACTGACACCTGTCCCTTCATATTTCTTGTCCGTTGCTGCCAGAGCTAGCGTGCGTGTATGTGCACAAAACTTTAATGACGATCTCTACTGTGACAAATAGCATCTTTATTGTGTCAGTGTCAGTCAAAAACAAGTGAAAGGTGTATTCTTTAACGTTATTCATTTAGATCCCAGTCATCACAAACGTGATTATTCGTAATTTAACGAATAACAATAATAACTAATAATTTACAACTAATAATCTATCTATCTATCTATCTATCTATCTATCTATCTATCTATCTAAATTATGTGATTATTCGTAATTTAAAGAATAACAATAACTAATAATTTACAACTAATAATCTATCTATCTATCTATCTATCTATCTATCTATCTAAATTATTGAATATTATTAATATAATAATAATTATTATTATTATTAGTATTATTATTAATATTAAAGCTGGTGTTTTGAATGGAATTCCCAAGCCCAGTGTGTAATTCCTGGAGTTATTACAAATAAAATGCATGTCTCTTATTTCACCAGGTCTTCCCATATAAAAGGGAATAAACTCATAGAACTCACTAGAGCATCATTCTCTCAAAATCCACTGTCATGGGACACATCATCCAATCTTTTCAGCTGCACTGCATACCATTGCACACATTCGCCTGTTTCAGGCGGTCTGTGGCGAGCCTTGACACATAGGACACATCAGCCAGCAGCGTCGTCCCGCTGTATGAGCTCCACTGTGCGCAGGAGATGCCTGCCAAGTGCCTTTCCAGTTATAGATGGAGAATTTCATCCAGCTCACAGACATGTGTATGAAGCCAATATCAGGAACTGCCTAATCTACCAGCAAAAGTAAGTCTGATTCATATGCTTTAAAGATCTCCACTTTTACATTGCAATATTTCCCTTATCATAAAATTCATCACATAAGTAATATCCACCCTGTATAATATTGTCTTGTTTCAACAGATACCTTGAGCACAAGGAAAAAGTAATGAAGGGGGGGTGGTGAAAATGTCATAGCACGTCAAACGCAGAGGAATCGAAAGGTCCTTGTACGAGACAGACTCCGCATGCTGCTGGATGATGAAGATTATTTAGAACTTTCTCCTTTTGCTGGACTTGGTCTGCCCTATGGAGACATCCCATCAGCAGGCTGTCTCACAGGTAATATACTACATAATACAGTGAAAAATATTATCATATATGAATTATGGTTAATAAAAAAATAAATGAATAAAAACAACATTTTGCTAGGCATTACAAAGGTCAAAATCTGAATTTCAGTCATGCTTCTTTGTGAGGATTTTAAATTTTGTCATTTAAATTAAGGTTGCAGTATTGTTACCAATCATTAAATAATAAATAAATATGGCATTTTTCTCCTTTTAGTGCACCAGCCTGAAACTATTAAAGTGTGTGAGGGTTGTTTATTTATTGCTTGGCTTTTATTATTAGACATAATATTAGTTAGACTTTATTTATTATTTGGATTCATTAGACTTAATATTATTAGACATAATTATTAGATATTAATTGATATTAAAATATTTGTGCATAGGAATTCCTCTTCCTTAGTAACAGTTCTATTTATTTTTCCATAGGAAGCGGTCAAATGAATGGACTTTGGTGCATGTTCATTGCTAATGATGCCACTGTGAAAGGAGGTACAACGTATCCCATCACAGTTAAAAAGCAAGCTCAGGGCGCAGGTTGTGGCCATGCAGAATCGCTTGCCCTCTGTTTACTTGGTGGACAGTGGTGGCGCATTTCTGCCTCTTCAGGTAACTTGCATCTGTTGCCATGGTGATCTCTGTTATCTCTTAATGGTGCATTAATGGCTGTGCAACTGCTGTATCAACAGTCAGAGATCTTTCCTGAAAGAAACCATGGAGGACGCACCTTTTACAATGAAGCAGTTATGTCAGCAATGAAGATTCCCCAGGTATTAAAAGATTAATGCAAAATATTCTTATTAAAAAACAAATATCCATTCCTGGTGAATTATTATTATTATTGTGTTATTCTTTTATTTGAGTGTAATGGTAAATGTCTGATCTGATGCGATGTAATGTCATTACCTCTAGGTGGCAGTAGTGTGTGGGTCATGCACAGCTGTTGGAGCTTATGTCCCCACTATGTCTGAGGAGGCGGTGATTGTCCACAGGATAGGAACAATATTTTTGGGAGGCCCACCGCTGGTGAAAGCTGCAACCGGAGAGGAGGTTTCTCCAGAGGACCTGGGAGGAGCCAGGCTGCACTCAGAGTATGCTGTTTCCTACTTTGGTTGCATTTTCTTATATCTTGTTCTCCAGAGCAGTGGTTTCCTGTATGTCCACAAGCATGTTATTAATAGATAAATAATGATGAACATGTGATGGTTAACAGACAGACCAAAACATCCTGCTTTGCTTCACTGATTGTCAGTCACGTTTTGGGTTTTGCATGGACAAACCTCAGTTATGTTTTCCTGTTTCTTTACTATGGTTACGTTGAAAGCTGATTTAATTTTCCCCATCAATCTTTAGTCATCAGATTGGAATCGTGGCAAATAATGGAGAGCTGACACATGAAGCTTCCCTGAAAGGCAGTCATATTGTTCAGCTGTGTGACCAGAGAGACATTCCCCTCATCTTCATGCAAAACACAGCACCAGAACCTGCACACACAATCTCACAAGCCAAGGTACATCGGAAGACATTTATATGCTGACTTTCCATCAGTTACAAAGATTCTGTAAAAAGGAAGTCAAATTACTTGTAATTTAATTTAAATATGCATGTGATACACAGAAAACTGTAGTAGTTTCCACTTTGGTACAAAGAAGTGTTTTTTTTAATGGAATGATATCTGGCCCTGCTCACACGGCATCTTGTTTTACTTTGTTACTTGCTCTCTTTCCTCTTTTTTTCACTTCATTCGTCTAAACCTCTTGTTCTCTTTCCCATCCTCCTTAGGCAGAGTCCAACACTCACAGACAGAATTTATAAATCTAAAAAACAAACAAAAAACTGAACAGTTAAAAATTTAAAATCTTTCTGAACACTTTTTTAGTGTGGAAGGGCTTTTGACCCTAATTTCCTGTTCCTGTGGCCCAATGCAAGAGTGTCGATTTTGGCCCCAGGCCACTCAGATGCATTTGTGCTTAAGACTGAAGAGGAAATCACACAGATTAATGAGATGTAAGAGCCAATGTAACAGGATGTCAAATGTATTATTGACAGATTAGTTTAAGGTCCATAACTGGCTGTTTTAAAGGTGTATTAAAAATGCATAAAATAAATACATAAATATAAATAAATTAAAATATATTACTTTTTTTTTTTTTAAATGTTGACCTTGTGAAGGTTGGAGGAAGAGAGTTCAGCATTCTTTTCCTCTGGCAGACTGTGGGATGATGGTGTTATTCGACCTCAAGACACCAGAAAGGTAAAAGAGCTAGCAATTTTTTATCCTTTTTTCTATGTGGTTCAATGATTAATCTTCTATTTGTACATTTGCTATACAAATATGAATGTTGGTTTAATTTTCCCTTTTAATTTTCTCTTAAAAATTAGGTAATTCATCATGATACCTAATACTTTACAAATTATAGACAAAAAAGCACAGAGCGCTAGACTTTTCACTGAAAGGCCATAATGAAAAGCAACTGTTGAGGGTTTTAATGGCATCATTAAAGTAAACCTAAGTGATATTAACTAGAATTAACTAGTGCTCTTAGTTAAAACCTCTTTATAATAACCTGGAATATTTCTTTCAAATAAATTCCACTTGTATTGATATTTTGTTATCTAATGCAATTGCATGAATATATTTTTAAGTGTGGTTTAACTGCCCAAATAGCTTTTTCATTATTATCTTAAAACATTCACTTTTTTTCACAATTTATGGACTTTCTTCAAAATATGGATTGCACTCTTGAAATAACAAAGCTTTATAAAACATATGCTTCTGTTCCCTTTTGTTAGGTTTTGAGCAAGTGTCTGAAAATCATTAAACAACAAGACTATCAATTGTCCAGAGAGAAAATGAGGACGCCTTTTCTCCGACTGTAACACTACCTCTGCAGAAACCTCAGTGAATTTTATAAACTCGTATAAGGTGTTTTATTAAAGTAATAAACGAACACATATCTTTATATTTTAATGACACTGTGGCTGTAATCAATAGCAGTGCCTTATCATTGTGATTTTCTCACTGATGTAACAAACAAATTTGTACATATGGAATTTTACTTGTCAATAAATCATTTTTCCTTTATGCTGAAGTAAAAAGTTTATTAAAAAAAAAAAGTATTTTCTATAGTACACGTTATCAAAAAGCTGTTGCATTACAAGCATATCAGGTCATATAACTGGCCCATTTAAATGAGCAACAATAACATTAAAGGATTTTACATGTATTATAAAAAATGTCAAATTGAAAAGTGAAAGTATTGTCTGTTTACTGAAATGCAACGTCATGATTCTGATCCTCTAAGGTTTGTACAGGCCATGAAGAGTGACAGGAATCATGACATCAACCTCTGCACGTGCTATTTCTGTCAGGTCAGTGGCATTGAGTATGAGGAGGAACGCTGGCCTCTGGGTGACTCCTGGTTTCACTACAATACTCAGAAGAACACCTAAGAAAAGCAGAAAGAAGACATTTATATCGAGAATAAACAGATCAGAAATATATATTTTGTTTAGTAAAAGATATGTAATACCATCATCTTCGTCTTTAGCATCAGGGCTTTGCACAAACAGTGGTTCGGATGGATAGGCATCTGGCTCCTGCCATATCCACGTTTCTTTGCTTTTCACATTCAACTTGCAAATCTAAAACCCCACAAAAAGAACACAAATCACAAACACGGAGCAAATGTTGAACATGAAGAATGTTTTCAGTATCACGTCACACCCACCCGGTCTGGAACAAAGTGGTTTAGCCCAAGTCCGTAAGCGAAGGTGTAATTTTTCCCACAGTATTTTTTGTAGTTAATCTGAGGAAACTCAAAAGCTGAAACACAAACAGAACCCCGAAGAAGAAAAACTTTTGATACATTAAATTTTAAGTACTGGATATCAATGCAATAGTAATTAAAAAAAAAAAAAAAATTATAAAAACTATAATAACTCTGTTGTATTTATGACAAATTCCAAATAAGGAAGGTGCTGAATATTTATCTTGATGCGGTCCAGAGAAAAGAACTTCAGGTTCAAGCCAAACGGTTCCATCACTGCACATGACAGCTGTGGCTGTGGTGTATGGAAGCGAAACTAAATTCTTTCCCTGCTCTTCCTGCAAAAACAACAAAGGAACGAACTAACAGACTGTTGAACAAAGGAATGAACTTTTGCATTGGAAAGACAGAGACAAAGCGATCAAGAAACAAACTGAATTCAATCTAATTGTTCCTGAGGTGAAATAGTATCATGATAACTCTTACCCTGTGGATGTCCAGTGGAAGCACGTATCTCCGCACCTCTGGCTGTGGAGCTCTTATGGCTGCTTTTTTGACTTCCTCCCAGTTTTGCCTCACGTTTGCCAAATATAGGTAATTATACACAAAATCATGCCTGTCAATCAAAGAAAGGGGGCCACAGATGATCACTATAGTCTAAATTTTCAGCCATTATCAAATTCATGTGCAGAGTGTTTTTTGTTTCAGTGATCTATTAGCTAAAGCTTCAATAAAAAAAAGTCTTACCCCTTCCAAGTGCACAGGTCAACCACAATAAAGCCTTGGTCCTCATAACAGTTAATGTGATGGAAAAGATTAAAAGCAGATGTTCTGAATTTGTGGTCTATGTTTTCTCCAGGATTCTTGGTTGCCAGATGAAACCATGTCTGGGAATGCAGCCAAATGAAGAGGATCAGTTAACGTACAAATTTTTTTTTAAAGCATATAATTAACCTTAGGAACATGATATAATGCCAGTAAGCTCTGACTTACACCCATTTTGTCATTGGACTCAAAGCAGTCCATATAATTTGTCCCTCTGATACTCCAGGAAGTCAGAAATTTCAGTAGATTGATCTTCACAGGAGTCTCAACAAACACAAAGTAGTTCTCTGTCATGCCAAAGCTGTGAAATATATATTATTATATTAATATTTATTTTAATTATGAAGAACAGATTGTTGTTATATTACATTATATTACTAACCTATGGATGTAGGATGGTTTGAATCTCTCACTGCTTGGAAACTGCACCAAAACCTTTGACTTCTCAATTGGATCAGATTTATCTGATGAAACAAATGATAATAGAAAGTTAAACACCTCCTCGGAATGCATTAATAAGATCCTTTTATGCAAACAAAGCAATATACCAACCTTCTTGTGGTGGAGGGATCTTGACAATGTTGTAGGCCAATGACATGTTCTTCCCAAAGCAGTTCCCAATGTTATATACAGTACCGTCTGGTTCAGTATGTGGATGTGCAGTCACACCGTTTACTGAGAGATAATTGCAGAGGTCCACCTATGGGAAAATAGAGATGTTAAAGGAATAGTTCATCCAAAAATGAGAATTTGCTCAAAACTGTGGCCATCCAAGATGCAGATAAGTTTGTTTCTTCATCGGAACAGATTTGGAGAAAATTTACATCTCATGCATTACATCCTTTGCCATCAGAATGAGAGTACAAATAGCTGATAAAAAGAAAATAATCTATAAGTAATCAACAGGACTATGTTATCTGATGGACTGGAGATTACTTATGGATTATTGTGATGTTTTTATCAGCTGTTTAGACTCTCATTTTGATGGCAGCCATTCACTGCAGAGGATCCACTGGCGAGCAACTGATGTAATGCAATGTAAAGCCTGAGGCTTTATGTTCATTTTTAGGTGAACTATTCCTTTAAAGGATTTATGTTATTGTTAATAGCCTCAAAATTGGGCAACAGTGCAAAAGCCTACCTTTTTTATTGTTTCTAGGGTATCAGGATCAACTTTGGTTATGTAGTTGGTTTCAGTGCAGGCATAGAAGTCCTCACCAATAGGGTAGATGTTGACAAGGCAGTTGTCCGTCACCTCAATGCCTTGAAAGTAAGTAAAAAACCTGATGTGAAAAAAAGGAAGTTCCAAAAATAAATGCACCATTAGGAGTAAATTTGTTTTCATGGCGTTATTATTCTACTCCCAAATGAAATTGAACAGAAAATACTCTCCAGACCTGGAAAAGATGTTTTTGCATGGATCTGGATATGCAGCGGTGCCAAACTCTGTGATCACAATCCTTTTCTCTGTCATGGCTCTCACATAAGCATCAGTTCTGATAAACCTAAAGTAAAAGGTGCCAGTAAATATGCATTAGATTTAGTCAAATCTAATTTCCAACACTAGTCCAACACTAGCCATTTCCATTCCAGGAAATTACTGCAAAACATTTAGGTCAAAACTCAGTTTGGGTTGCAGTTTATTTATATATTTGGGTATTCCTGCACGATAAACACATGAAAATACAGGGGTTTTACCTGCGGTAATAAGTGACATGTCCATCCTTCAGGTCAAACTTGTGCATGAGGGCCTGACCATCAAAAAGGTGGTAAAAAGGTTCATCTCCAATCTCAAAGAGCCCAGGGCCCATACGGAGCAGACTGCCAGTGAGCCAGACAGGGATATTGCCTGCAGAGAGAGAGAGAGAAGGTTCACTTTAACCAAACAAATTCTTCAGCCCCCAAATGTCTATAAAACAGCTCCCATATCAAAGGCTACAAGGCATTTACATCGGCCACAGCAGAAGATGCATACACTTTTCCCTTCAATGAAAGCATGGAGAAATTAAATGTGGAAAATTATCAAATTGAAAATGCTTGATTTATAAGATTATAGGCATACAACCTGAGACATGAGCAGGAATGGGCTCAGCTAACTCTTCACATGACTCAAAGATTTTTTTATAGCCACCGGCTGGGTGTTCAAGACTGAATGAAAACAGATGTCCACATTTTTAACATAATGAACTAAAATGAAAAAGAAAACAACTAAACTTATACTAACATACTCATTCGTGAGGCAACTAAACGTATACTAACATACTCATTCGTGAGGCATTTTGCACATTCTTCTAAATTATGCATTGCCCAAAGGGAATAAAAATATAAGCTTGAAAGAAACAAATGACTAAGGAAACATCACTTTTAAAAAGAAATATATTTAAAATTAACAATAAATGAAACACGTTTTCCCCTACCAAAAAACATTTGTACAATCTGAGCAGTTCGACTGAGACTGAAAAGTTCCATTACTCACCGGCTGACCATGTTGAAATGAGTTTGAGGTGAGATGATGCTTGTGTGTGTAAACCAGAACTGTTCTGTTCCCAGGAACAGCCACAGAGTCTTAGAACTCATCCTCCGGCTCTGAAACAAAAAGCCCTTTGTGTTCATACCAAGAACATTTCCACTCATTTTTACTTTCCTGAAAGACACTACAGAGCAAATGAAGAACACATTTGAACCTGTGGTGAACTGGCTCAATTTGCAGAAAGCTTTATGAATGTTTTTTTTTAAATTAAGAAATAAATGTAAATAAATAACATCCATAACAAGAGTCCACAATATAACAATACAAAAAGTTGCCAATTGCGCATAGTCTTAACAAAAGACATTGGAATGTGGCATGTGAAAAGGCAGTTCATTAATCACATTTTCTTTGTTTACTTCCCTGGATGACAAATGATTTTTTTTCAGGGTCAGAGTACCATATCATTCATAAACGGAGACTGGATGTGAATACTGATGAAGGTGCACACAGCAGCACTTCTCACAAGTCAGAGGCTACAATGGCATGCACATATGCATGAACGTTCATATATTTCAAATACTGACAATTCTTCCAGAATTAAAAAATAAAATAAAATAATAAAAAAAAAAAAAATCACATTTCACACAAACAAACAAAAAATGCTTATTTAAAAAAATGTTTATTGCATAGATCAGAAACAGTATAAGTATTTATGGTGATACAATAAAGTAATAAAAAACATAAAACGTAATGGATTTGGCTCACTTATGCTCATTAACGATACAGTAAAACCATAAATCAATCATTGTCCAAGTTTAGTCTTTCATTCTTAAAATACAAGCCACTGAATCAGCACAATGACTGAGTGCAAGATGATAAAACAAAGAACATAAGCAATGAATAGACAATAATGACTAGAAAGAAAATATGTACATCATAAGAAATGACAACGTTAGCACATTTGAGATGAAAAAACGTGCAAATTAACCCATACTAGCTTCGTAGCCAGGAAACTCCCACATTACACATAAAACCTATATATTTGTCTTTAATAGTGAAGACACCTGAAGATGACACACAAAAAGGTGATCACAGAAAAATAAGGGACTAAAAACTGAAACATAAACAATGTTACAAGACTAAATAAAATCTTCATTTTGTTTCAAGACGACTATGTAAACAGCATGTTAAGCCTATTTGCATAATATTTGCTGAGGGTCCTCTGATTTTTTTGCAGTTACTATGACACTGAATATCTAAAAGCTCCCAATAACTTACAGTAAATCACACACCTTAAATAAATAACATTAAAATAGACATCTGTATTGAAACAAATAAAAGTCACTTCACTAGAGAGAAATACCACAAGAAACAAGAAAAAAAAAAAACACTTCAACAAAAGGTACAGTTCAGATTATACTGATGCGTTCCAATGTCAGCCCTTTTACTGCAACAGATCAACTAAAGGTCTTTAAACTCAACCAGGCTCCCAAAATATCATTCACACATGAGCATTTTAAGAGGTATTCAGTTTCGAATACTGAAGGTTTTGGCTTTCTTGATGCTTAACAGCATTGGCGGTTTTATCTTTGGTTTATCTGCAAAAACCTGAGCTTCACTCTCTGTTGTGGGAAAACGTCTCGAGTAGATGTCAGGATGTTTCTTCTGAAACTGAGAGAAGAACAAAAAAAAAAAGTCGATTTGCTGTTAGGACGTCATAAAATTAACAAACAAACAATGAATCAACACTAAATTTCAATTTGTGTTTAATATTTACTGCTAGAAAATAAAGTAATAAAAATGTTTAAGGCCTTATTTTGTATCCCTTCCGTGGAAACAGCAGGATGTTTATGAGATATGAGAAGTTCAGTAAATAAATACCAGTTTTAGCTTCTTTTTCTTCTCTTTCACAGACATGCTCTTGTCCTTTATGAGACTCTCCAGTAGGGCAGCAAGAGCAGTCTGGGACACAGAGAGTTTCTGCTCTTCAAACTCCTGAGTGCTGATCTGCCTGCAGAATGAGTATGTCGGCATGGCAACACCGGAGCCTCGGAATGTGGTCTGAGATCCAGAACGCATGCAAATGAATGGTGAATAAACAAAATATAATGCATGAATAAATGAATAAACAGAGGCATCTCTTCTCATGATTAATTTGGTTTAAATACAGTTTAACATGTTCTATGTTTAATTCCTCCAATACAATGGCCCTGAAGACATCTATTGTAAATCCATTACAATACAAACAAAAATATCTTTGGTTTTACAAACTGAGGGATGAGACAGAATTGCTGACAACAGATGCTTTTGTTTTAACTCAAGTTCTGTCAATTCCTTCATCCTCAGGTTGCATTAAATTTAAATTATTTAAAATATACACTGCCGTTCAAAAGTTTGGGGTCAGATTTTTTTTGTGTAAATAAAGTAACACTTTTATTAACCAAGGATGCATTAATTTGATCAAACGTGACCGTAAAAAGATTTATAATGTTACAAAAGATTCCTATTTCTAATAAATGCTGTTCTTTTTTAACTTTCTATTCATCAAAGAATCATGGAAAAAAATAGATCAAGATTTTCATAAAGATATTAGGCAAGACCAACTGTTTTTAACATTGATAATAATAAGACATATTAGACTGATTTCTGAAGGATCATGTGACACTGAAGACTGGAGTAATAGCTGCTGAAAATTCAGCTTTGCCATTCCAGGAATAAATTACACTTAAAATATATTAAAACAGAGAACAGTTATTTTAAACTATAATAATAATTTCACAATATTATCCTTTTAACTGTATTTTTGATTAAACAAATGCAGCCTTGATGAGCGGATGAGCTTTATCGAAATTTAGTTAATTATAGTTCTATATATTTAGCATTTTAAACAACACTGCTAATATATTGTTAATATTAAAATAAATATAAATTTAAATAAACGTTTTTCTAAGAAATATAGTGTGAGTTTAATTTCCATGTGGTTTGTCAGGACTCACCAGTGATTTGAGATAACTGATGTGATCTTCCACAGCATTACGCAGGTACACAGGCACCTCCAGGACCTCCTGATGGTGATCCATGAGAAACGATAACAGCCTTGTAGCCAAGAGCTCGTCCAGATCATCCACCTCCTCACAGCTCAACACACACCTAGAGAACGTCTGCACCAACTGCACACACATAAACGCAAATGTATATGCAATGTGTACGAAAGAACGGGAAAACACTATATTCACTTTAATGTGAATGAGATGATTAAAAAAAACTGGACTCTTCCTGACCACTGTCCTTGTTCCAATGACATCATGCAGCCTCGGCATGTCCACGTTCTGGCTCATGCGCGAGATCATTCGCAGAAGTAGCTGTAGTTTGCGGCGGCTGGCTGGTGGCAGGAGTAACGTGCAGAGCTGCAGGGCCTCGACGGCCACCCGCTCCAGTGACGGCTGCAATAAACCTGGAACGTGATGTGACCCACATGTAACCGAAATAAACCACAGCACAGGACTAGAAGTTAAATACAAACAAGATGAATACACATAAAACTTAAACATCATGTAATCAGTACTGATGATCAAATCACACACATTAACTGCTTTCAGCAACACACAGTTTACATGTAATGAAATATCTTGCTACGCTTGGAATGCCTAAGAGAATTCAAATTACAATAACTAGTGATAATACACAGCTGTGGTCAACATTTTACATACACTTTGCAGTATCATTTTTTCTTCTGAAGCATCAATGACTGTTTGAACCTTTTGTAATAGTTGCGTATCCCTCAGTTGTCCTCAGTGTGAAAAGATGAATCTCAAAATCATAGTCATTGTTGGAAAGGGTTGAAATATGCAAAAGTTGCTGGAAAATTTGTGGGACCCGAAGGATTTCCCAAGACTCATGAACAACTATCACAAAACAAAACATAAAAAGCTGTGGATCATCCAGGAAGCAACACTGTATTAATAACCAAGCACATGTAAACTTTTGAACAGGGTCATTTTTATAAATGTAACTATTATTTTCTCTTGTGGGCTATATGTAAACATCTTTTATGTGAAATATCTTATTCAGGTCAGTACTAAATAAAAAATAACATGCATTTTGTATGATCCCTCTTATTTTGGTAAAATAATTAACATTTTGAAGATACTGCAAAGTGTATGTAGAATTTTGACCACAACTGTATATACTGTATATATCTCTATATATATATATATATATATCTATATATATATATCTATATATACTACCGTTCAAAAGTTTGGGATCAGTAAGACTTGAAATGTTTTTTAAAGAAGTCTCTTATGCTCATCAACTTTTGACCAGTAGAGAGAGAGAGAGAGAGAGAGAGAGTGTGTGTGTGTGTATATATATATAGATGTTCTACATGTAAAATTGAAATCCAATTTAATCGATTAAATAACAGACACATGAATATTATGTTTTATGCCATTTAAAGTTAGTTTAGAACTATACATCTATTCATATGATTTGCATTCTATTTCTTTATTTTATTTTTTTGTAACAAACACACACTACACCCTAGCCTAACCTGTTTTTTTAACCAAAAATTTTGCCAAATAAATAAATATATAACATAAAAAAAGTATTATTAGTAGCCAAAGTGTGCCATAGAATTAGTTAGCATTAAAGTGATAGTTCACCCCAAAATTAAAAATCTGTTATATCGTTCCATACCTCTAAGGAGATATTTAGCAAGAAAATAAGTGCAGCTTTTTTCCCTCCTAAGTATCTCTTTTGTGTTCCAAGCAAGAAAGTAAGATATACAGGTTTGGAAAAACACGAGAGTGAGTACATTTTTGGGTGAACTATCACTTTAAGAATTATAATTCATGTTAGTCTGGCAGGCACAAACAAACACATGCTCAAGCACAAACAGAGAAGAACATCCTCATGGTTCATGTGTGTTTTTCACATGCTCTTACTTTGCTCAGGGTGACGTGCTAATGGGGCCGAAGGGGGCCGAGTGGGTGCAGGTTTGCTCAGGTCCAGAGAGCTCTGACAGCGTCTGCTAAAGCTCGGACCTGCCCTAATGTCCATGCAACTTCCATGCAAACTGAGCAAACCAGGATCTCGAAGGCCAATGCTGGATGTGGAATCTGGTCTCATGGTAATTTCAGCCACAGGAGCGTGGATGCTAAAGCTGCTAGCAGACATTTCTCTATTCTCCTTTATGTCAAACAAGTTACCGATGCTCCTAGGCCGGGCCCTGGAGGGTCTCTGGTTGGTTCGGCGAAGATCGGAAGGGAGTTGGGTGCTTGTGTTGTTGCTGGAAGTTTGAACACAAGAGTTAATGGACACCAAGGAACCTTGTAGCTCAAATTTGAAGTTTGGGTCTACTGGAGAATCTGTTTGAGAGGATGATTTATCACTGCTGCAGGACTGTAGGCTTTCAGATGATCTGAGAAGTCTGTTCTTTGAAAGGTTATCAACAATTCCCTCCAAAGAGCAACTTCTTGACCGAAGCCTGCCATATGGGACTTCTGTTTTGTGAGCCAGAGGAATTTCTAGATAGCTACCACCCAGCCGGTCTCCATCGCTGGCCCTTCTACCTCTAAAAACGGGCTGCTGTGCTCTATGGGTTTCTAACTTAGTCTCTGTTTTTAAACTGAAAACTTCCCTCATGGGCGAATCGGCTTCATCGAAGGCCTCTTTTCTTATTAAGCTCAGCAGGAGGCATTCGGTCGATTTGAACAGGTTGGCAGCGTTCACATTTGGGGTTTTGGCTGGCTGTGGGCAGTTGGGTTCCTCCTGGTTTTTACGCTTTCCACGTTGAGTTTTAGGAGCCGTGATGTAGCCACACATAACTAGCAAAGGACCAGACAACAGAACATAAACAACAAACAGGCAGGCAAAGACATTCAAGTTAGCAGACAAGAGTTAGTTTTAAACATCATCTGACTCCACAAAAGCACTGCAGTCAGTAGAAACGGCGTCTTGTGACTCTAGTTTGTTCCAACAATATTTTGTATATTAAGACCCACAGATGATTTAGGTAATCCTTTAGGAGGCATTTCCCAGAAAGAATGAAGTGTGTGAGTGTTAAAACAAACCAGGCCTGAAACTCAAATGACACATCAACCCATTTATCTACATTTCAGAGTTTTTAAAGAGTGCTTATGTAAATAAATCATGTATCAAACCATACTTATGTAAACTGTAAAATGGGTACACTACCATTCAAAAATTTGGGGTCATTAAGTTTTTTTTTTTGCTCAAAAAACTTTCTTATTATCAATGTTAAAATTATTATTATTATAATATTTTATTCATTAGATGAATAAAAAAGTAGAAATTCTTAATAGTCACTTTTGATCAATTTAATTCAATACATCCTGGCTGAATATAATTATTAATTTCAAAACAACAACAACAAAAAACAATATACTGACTCCAAATTTTTTGAACTGTAGTGTAGTGTATATGTATTTTAATATTACAATTATAATATTTTCAAATTTAATGAGACTTGAGGACGAAATATGTGTCTTTAGTGGGGAAAATAATCAAACACATGCTTCATACATACCCAGGATGTTGACAAAGAGATCATAATACTGATAAGTAAGCAGTGGCTGAGAAAGACCGTAGAAATAGTCTGAGACCGTTTTAAACACATCTCGCTCAAAGCCTGGGTAAGATGGCTGGTTTGAGTCATACTTTGGCCCTTGATGAATTAGAAAAAAGTATTATTATAAAATCAATTAGTTACCTATTTGTATAGTTTCATATTTACACAAAAGACAATATGAATGTGATCTGGGTAGTAAAATTTCAGCTGTATTATTTAATTCCACATGTAATGCAACTTACAGTTTGCAAGACATTTCATGGCAGACAAAACCCAATGCGGCAAATCATCTACGGAGGGGGACAAATCAAGAGAAAATAATCAGAATATGAATATATGATGTTTGTCTTTTTTTTTTTAGACCGAAATGGCACATATCTAGCCTACCTAGATATCCTACCTAGCTTATCTTCCAAAGAAACGACTCCATGTTTATTGACTTTGGTCATATTATACACAATGAACTGAGGATTGACTTGGGCTGGGTCCAAAACATCTTCAAGAGCCCCTGATCCCACCAACTTCTGCAAACTGAGCATTCAAAAGATGATTAATGTTTTTAATTAATGTTATACACCCTCTAATAAGAACAGTTAGACATGTAAAACACTGCAAAGACGACAATATAGCATAGTCATTTTGGACTCATGTAAATCATACATATATCACAAAAGTATTATTTAAAATACCATGGCATGTCATGTAAATGACAAACATATAGAACCAAGTAGGGCTGTGCAATATATCGAAATATCGCAAATGTACATATCGC
>NW_015536549.1:2198579-2246330 GCF_001515605.1 Sinocyclocheilus anshuiensis
TGAGCATGTGGCACTTTAAGCATTATCGTATCGCATAATTTAATGAGTTATCGCATATCGCATTTTTCTTCAATATCGCACAGCCCTAAAACCAAGCAATACATCAAAGCATTAGCATTAGATTATCTCACTTAATTGTAAGTGACTGCAAACAGGAAGTACTTTTGGTGCAAAGCTGTGTACTACAATGCATGCAAACTATATGAGACAGATGGTGTGGGGGGAGGTCGGCTTACTGTGTAAGTGTGACATTCTTCCAGATGACTTGAATGTCGTCCTCTGTGAGCTCCCTGCAGTGCTCCGTCTCACCTGAGGATGATCCCATAGGAGATTCTTGTGTTTCTGGATCCACATTTTCCTGTGTGAAATAGCAAGTGGATATTATACATCTGCAATGAAATTTCACATTAACAACACATTTGAAACAACAAAAATTACCAATATTTCTTTGTCAAATTTCTTCGAGCTCCTGAATTTGAAGAAACTCTCCCTGTCCATCATATATATGCTTTTTTTCCTCAAAACAGGGGCACGGTTAGGAATGGGCTTCAGCGGAGATGTTGATGGAAACCTGAAGCATATTTTAAACCAGAAAACATTGCTTCTCAATTTCTTTTTAAACCAAATTTCTCAAAAACATCCACTTTATCATACCTGTACAGCTGACTGTTGTCCTCCAGGTCTTCCATGCCCCATCTACCCTTCACATCTTCAATAACATGGTTCTTCAAGAACTTTTTCAGCAGCTGGATTGTCTGATGTCTGGTGACCTCGGGTCCAAAATTGCTGTTGCTCTTCAGAAGTTCATGTAACCAGTCCACAGCTGCTGATGTAGTGAAGCAGTTCATGTAAACTCTGAAGTGCTGCCGGTGCTTCTTCAAAGGCATCCCAGCCCGGAAAAGCTTGGTTACTTCATTCCACTGGAACATAAAGGGTTAATATCACATGAGGAGCTTGCAATCACTTAATTCAAAATTCAATGACTGGTAGAAAAATGTTAAAGTTTCACAGAGTAATATTGTTGTCACTCTTTTTTGTTGTTGTTCAAAATGTATACACAATTAACATTAAATATACAGTACAAGTAGCAAAAATAAATGATGAAGGGATGATAAACAGTTTTAATGTGAACTTCATATAGAAAAAGTATTTTAGCTGATTCAAGGAACACTCAATAAAAAATAAAACACTTCTTTAGATCACATATAACAACTCAAAGTGCTTTACATACAAATATATGTGCATGATAAAACTGACATGCAGGTCATTGACCTTGTAAACTAGTGTGATACATCAGCAGACCATATTTGATCAAATAAGGCAGGAGAGACTCACCAGTTTAGTGGCCCTGTATGGACCTGGGGTGACGATGTGAGAACTCATTGAAAAGATCGCGATGTGTTCCTACATATACGGGTAAGTTTATTTTTGATTTGTTGAATGCATCCGTAGGCTATATTCAATAAGATTACCGAATATATGAATAGGTAAACTCGCACATTGAATTTTCGCTGGCTGTGTAAATAGATAACCCGAGGATGTTTCGATTCACACACCCGTTTAAAATTACGACGCGAACTTATCGGAAGATTGTGATTGGACGGTTTGTTTGGTCACGTGACCTATATGGCGACAGACATTGGTTGTTCCTTGGCGACAGAATTGGCTGTCAAAATATTGGTCTGAATAATGCTATTTTTCCATTACTCTAAATTGTTGTGGAAAGACTTTTCTTTATTTGTTAATGAGAGTATTGATAAAGAATTTTCTTTACTTTGGGAAAATGTATTGTTTGGATTTGTTAATTGGAAAAAAGTGCATTTACAGAAAAACTAAATATACTTAATCTTCTTAACAAAATGTTATATACATAAATGCAAATTATCAAGTCAGAACTTTTTTTGTTTAGCTTGCTGAAATACAGCATTACTTTGGGACTATATCTTTTGCTTTGAATGTGATTTTTAATTATATAGCCCTATCTTGTATTTTTTTTATTTTATAATTTTTTTTCCCATTATTTTATATTTTTGAATTTTAACTGCTTCCTTATTTGTTGACATAATGTTCTCATAAAAAAAAAAATGCTATTTTTTGTGAAATGTTCAAGAAAGGTTATATTATAAATAAAATTTTACAAACATTTTATAAACTGCAACTGGTCAAATTATAAAAATAATATACTAAGAAAATGTAAAACGCGGTGCAAAAGAAAGGCTAATAAAACAATATACAACACAAAATGAAAAAAAAAGGGTACCGCTTCACTTATTTATTTAGTCATTTATTAGACGCTTTTATCCAAAGCGACTTACAAATGAGAACAACAGAAGCAATCAATTGTAGTATTAAAACAACTAAAAACAGATCCAAAACTAAAAGCTAAAACGTTATAAATACACTTATACACATTTTAAAAATAAAGAGATTAAATAAAAATGACAAATGCATACAACAAAATTTCAAAACTTAACATTTAAATTAAAAACAAAAAATAAAGCTAAAAACAATTCAAAATATTAAAGAACAAAAGGTATAAGAGTATAATAATGATTCTAACATAACACTAAGCCAATCACCAAAAAAAAAAAAACGACATAACAGAAGTGAAACAGGTAGTAGAACACTTATTTATTATTTTTATTATTTATCTTATTTTATTAATAACATTTCATGCTGCAGAAAAATATAGTTAACAGCGATCAAATTTAATGGTCAGTAATGCTGAATTCAAAATAAAAGACCTTATTACATATATTTAAAGAGATTTAAAAGTTTTATAGTTACAAATTACTATTTTTGGGTCCACTGTTTCCTTTTCAATAATATGCAGTTTCCGTTCGGAGTTAGACAAAAGAATAAACGACTACAATTCCCACATTGCAATGCAAACACAAGTAAAGAGTTTCACTTCCGCTTTAATTGCTTAGGGGTTTCTGGCGACAGTTTCCGACTCAAAACTGCTCGGCAAATATTGCACGGTTTATCTGGTGGGTGCTCGTTTTTGTATAAACAGATCACACTGAACAACATGCTCTATATACTAATATGTATGAAAAGTTACTATAGTGTGATTTTCATTCATTATTGGTGGTGTAGAACAGTTGCTAGAAAGATGTGTTGCTAGCTTTTAGCTGTCAGTGCTGCCTATCGAACTTGGTTAGAGAACTGTAACTGGTTTAACCGTTGAATCAAATAAGTGAAAATATTTAAATATATATATATATTGCACAAAATGAACAAGCATAAATCTTTACTCGAAGAAAAACACTATTTGCGTGCTAAAATCGCTAGCTAACAATATGATCCGTCAATAAAGGCATAAAAAGTAAATTACAGCAACACTGACTCTCAACTACAATGTAAACTTTGGAATGTGGCTTAAAACTTTTTCACTGACATCCTACATCTAGTGATGCGATTTCACAACTCTTCTCTCTTTCTAGGATCTGCTGCTGAAGACGGAGTGCAAGGACGATGCTTGATATCAAAGCATGGGCAGAATATGTGGTGGAGTGGGCAGCCAAAGACCCCTATGGCTTTCTCACCACGGTTATCCTGGCTTTGACTCCTCTGTTTATTGCCAGTGCCCTGTTGTCATGGAAACTTGCCAAGATGATCGAGGCCAAGGATCGTGAGCAGAAGAAGAAACTAAAACGACAAGAGAACATCGCCAAAGCCAAGAGAGCCAAGAAGGATTGAGCTTGTTACATGGCTCTTCTCTTAACCCAGGACAGTGCATATGGGACCTGGAGCAAGACTGGGCTTGAAATAGGCCTTAGTAAACCCTTAGAGGGAACTTATAATGGGGAGTTGATTGATCTCAAAGGCAGGACTGCAATACTTTTCCAGGATATTATAAATACAGTGGAAAATGCACTGCATTGTTGTGCTATACACCATTGTGCAGTACTCTGCATTCCATTTTTTACTGGGTTGATCGTTTTTTTCCAAGTTGAATCCACAAACACTTAAATTATGTTTTTTAATAATAACAATAAAAAAATCGTAACATGAATTTTGGCTCAAAACTGTCTAATATTTGTGATTACTACCGTATTCTTGAATCTTAACCACATTATTTTTCCCGTGAATGTGCAAGACTTCTGATTCGTTAGCCATTATAGGTAAATAACTAGAAGAATAAAGTGCAGTAAATGTAGAACTATTTTGGCTACAAACCACTGTTTATGATAATAAATTACGCGTTATATAAATAACAACAAATACCAGATTGCAACATAACAGGCTGTTTTTGTTTAAGTAAATTAACTGGAATAAACATAATATTTGATAACTGCAGCTGCAACTTTTATTTACCCACTTTCTAAATAAAGTGCAAAAGGAAATACACAGAAATAGTTTTACATTAGTCTAGATATTAAGTTTTCAATATAGTGAGACTGTTCAAAAACGAGCATCCAGTACATCCAAGATGTCATTTTGATTAAACCGAATGCATAAAATGTTCTAAAACACTTGATTTGATTTTGAAACAATCCTGAAACAGAAAGTCAGCAGCATGTCTTTTTTTCATTACATCATTTTATAATCCATTTCAGTGATGTTAAAAGAATAGTTTACCCAGAAATATCAATTTACTCACCCTCAGGCCATCTAAGATGTAGATGAGTTTGTTTCTTCATTGGAACAGATTTGGAGAAATTTAGCAATACATCACTTGCTCTCCAGTGGATCCTCTTCAGTGAATGGGTGCCATCAGAATGACAGTCCAAACAGAGTAAAATGAGAGTAAAAACATAACCATAATCCACTTTTGTGATGTTGTATTGTCATGTTTTATCAGCTGTTTGGACTCTCATTCAGACGGCTCCCATCATTCTTCACTGCAAAGGACCCATTGGTGAGCAAATTATGTAATGCTAAATTTCTCCAAATCTGTTCGGATGAAAAAACAAACCCATCTACATCCTGGATGGCCTGAGGGTATCAGTTTTCAGCAATTTTTCATTTTTGGGTGAACTATTCCTTTAAACTTATTAAAATGAAAGAGCTAATCAGTCATCACTTGCAGTGTTTCTCAACTGTTTCCAGAATATTTTAAGAGGGAAGTCGTGGCCTAATGGTTAGAGAGTCGGACTCGTAACCCAAGGTTGTGGGTTCGAGTCTCGGGTCCGGCAGGAATTGTAGGTGGGGGGAGTGAATGTACAGCGCTCTCTCCACCTTCAATACCACGACTGAGGTGCCCATGAGCAAGGCACTGAACCCCCAACTGCTCCCCGGGCGCCGCAGCAAACAATGGCTGCCCACTGCTCCGGGTGTGTGTTCACGGTGTGTGTGTTCACTGCTGTGTGTGTGCACTTTGGATGGGATAAATGCAGAGCACTAATTCCGAGTATGGGTCACCATACTCACACACATGTCACGTCACTTTTTTTAAGATGTGTTGAGATGCAGTGAAAATCAGCAGAACTACTAAATCATTTAAATTGCAAGTTTACTTGAAGACAGCAAAGGAGGTTTCAGATAAGCCTATTTTTTGCTTCCTGGAGGTGTCCAGGACCCAGGCTGGAATGTGTTGGCAGTGCTTACGGGGTCCTCACTGAAATCAGTCTGTCCAAACTGTGTGGCAGAGGCATGACCTTTGACCTGAGTCTGAACAGGTTGGGCCACCAAACCTTCCTCATACTCTTTGGCCTGCAGGGCTTTATCTCTCTCTTCTGCCTCTGAAGCTCTGATTTTGATCTGCTCCCTGTAACGTTCGTTCTGTAACAACTCCTATAGAGGGCAACAGACACATGTTAACACGACACTTCCAATAATATGATCATTACAACATTACTGGCTATAGAATTGTCATTTCATTTTAAGATATAATAAAAAGAAAATGTACAACATTTCTGGTCTTAAATGTTTTTGTTCTATTTGTATTTTTAGACATTATATAAATGACACGAGTCTTGATAGGCACTCTCAATATAATCAGACACAAATAATACCTCTGTTGTAGGTGGCTGTTTCCGCCTGCCTCTGATCCAAGCTAAGGGAAAAAGACAAGAGATAAGGATGTTAAACACTTAAAAACTAAGTTAATATATAATTTAAAAACAATATATATACAGTATGATAAAACATCTAATAATGGGCTTACAACAAATATCTTCTTTACTAAGGTCAGTTTTCAAATATGCCAACAGTTCATTTTAGTTTTATACAGTTAATACAGAAACAATCTGAACTGACATATTCGGTTGGATTCACATTATCGTAAAAATATAATATTTGTCCATTAATGAAGTCTCTATTACCATCCCATTCAGAAGGAATGATTCCTTCTATGTACTCAAACACTTTTGGATTGGCTGCTTCTACTAGGCGTCTAGGCCGCAAGAGCCTTCCTGAAGAAGACAAGACATTAGGTTTATTTAAACCATCAAACTAAACAACAAAAAGATAAGTTATCTATAACCACTGGACAAAGAAAAGAGGTTGGCTGGAGTATGACTGGAAACTTTAGAATGGCTAAAATTCAAAATATATATATATATTTTTAAAGTTGTTTATTTTAAGTATTAAAGTAATACAGTTTCATTATATGGATAACTCTCAAAACCAATAACAATTTATAAACATTATTGTTATTATTTTGCCTTTATATGAATAAACATGACCTACCCGTCCATGACTTCTGCTCGGGTATGTAGTAATATTTATTTCCTAAATGATCTGTTCCGACATGCTCTTTTACCACTCCAAATGTTCTTCGCAACAGAGAAGTAATACGGCTCATCACTATAAGTTAAATATCTGTTATTTTCTCTACTAGTGCACATACATACACATTTGCTTTGAGTCGTAGGTTACACAATTACCCAGCATTAATCCTGTCATATGATTGGTTCTTGCTCTCGCTCTGTCCAATCAGACTTCGCGTTGTAGACACTTCACAACATGGCTGCCTCCTATCCTACAAAGTGCACAACAATCATGTCTAAAAGCTGAAATATATCATATACATTTACTGTGTTGTGCAGAATGGATATTAGTTTAAAAACGGGGTTTTACAGGCTAAAAAAAAGCTTTGGTAAAAGACTGTACACAGACATCTGTTCTAGTTATTTCACTCTGACAACACAATCACACCGTACAATACACAAATAAACATAAAAGCTTCAATGTCTCTTCAACGATGTTGAGTTTTCTGTATGCCAGGCAATCAGGGCTTGACGACCCAGTTCGTCTGAGACGTGCAGAGTCCACAAGAAGGTAATGCAGTAATGTTTTTCCCCCCGAGGTTTCTTGAAGACTTTTTAACTGGTTTTAAAGATATACAAAAGCTAAAAAAAAAAACGTAATGTCCGCACACTGATAAAACTGACCCATAAAAATTGTTTACTGTACGTTGGTCGAAAAAAAAAAAATGTTTAAAAAAAATGTTTACAAATATTAACACATTTCACTATTTGTATTTTGGTATTGTGTAATGATGTTAACCTTAATTTTGTTACATTTGCTTGCATCATTATGCATATTATCTATAGAGGAGAATGTTGGACTAGCATACAACATTTTTTTTAAATAAAACGTTTTTAAATTAATACATTTAATTTGACGTCAGATTTGTCTAAAAAGTCACTGAAAAGTGGCACAACCCACTCTCCCATACTGTATCTTTAGGGTGCTGAGTCTGAAGTTGAACCACAACAGAGATGTTGATCGTATTCATGGCAATGGAATTAACACCCTGGACATTGAGGTTATTGATGGAAGATAGTATGTGTACTTTAACCATAGAATTCACATTTACATATTTATGCATTTAATACACAATTATTTTCTAGTGATAACCCCATATAACAAAGAGACAATAAATACAGCAAATGTCTGACTTTTTGCATTCCAGTATGTTGTCAGGTGGATCTGATGGCGTAATTGTGATCTATGACTTGGAAAACAACAGCAAGAAGCCTCAATACACTTGCAAAGCAATCTGCACAGTGGGCAGGTCAGTATGGCTCCCTTCTCATTCACAGTGATCCAATGATCACCAGATGGCAGTATGATATTTTCTGATTTTAATGTGTGCTTACATGTCATGTGTGACTTTCACATCTCTGTTTTTCTGTGAAGGTCCAGTCGGCATGTGCATAAATTCAGCGTTGAAACAGTGCAATGGTACCCGCATGACACCGGTATGTTTGTATCCAGTTCGTTCGACAAAACCATGAAAGTCTGGGACACAGAAACTCTTAAGGTGTGTGTATGTCCTTGTCCTCAAGATTACTCATTCATTTTTTCTGCTCTTTATATTTCTAATAATATTTAGTGTATTGCTAAATATTATATTATATATGTAATATATTATTTGTAATATATTATAAATATTAAATATTGCTATTTTCATTTCTGGTTAGATGCTAACTGCATTTCATTGGCTTTGTCCTTGTACTCTGCACAATGAAAATAATCTTGAATCTAATCTAATCTAAGTTTACATGACCACCTGCTTTTACGCAGTCCACAAATTCCCCATAGTGTTTTCACAAATGCAATTTAGCCAACCATCCCACAACTGAATGCAGTAAGCAATTGTGGAACCACCAATCTGCTCAAACAGTGGCTCCTCTGTGGTGTCAAATGTCCCGTATCTGTTGGCCCTTCATCTGGTATTTGCATTGTAACTAACACACAGGAATGGTGCCCAAGCAACATTCAATGCCTTTTGCTCCCTTAAGCACATCTAACATGGGTGTATATATGTGTATTTTCCTTTTAAAATATTATTCTTCACATGAAGTTTCATTGAATATGAATGATTATTTATTAATTAATTGATTTATTTCAGCCAGCTGAGGAGTTCCAGTTTGATGGCAATGTCTACTGTCATCACATGTCTCCTGTAGCCAGGAGGCACAGTCTTGTAGCAGGTGTGTTCTCTGACCAAACCAAACCTTCTGCATGTGGCTGTTCTTTTGCAATTCTGAGCACTCATTTCTCTTTGATTTGATTATTTTGTGTCATTGTTTCAATCAGATGTTAATAATCTAGAATCCTTGGAGCTGTAGAGTAGCACATTCATGGCCTTCAAAAAAAAGAGTTTATTGCTAAAATGTATGTTTTAGATGGATGTTCTGCTCTAGAAAATTCTTTAGGTTAAAGTGGAAGAATTTAAGAGAACTTTATCATCATTATCATTAAATGGGGAGACAGCGAAACATTTCCTGTTTTAGATATGAGAAGTGAGGAATCCAGGCACTTATCTCCTAATCAAGAAGGACAGGTTATGAACACCTCAATGTCCCATTGTCTTCTTTTCTCTCTTTCTTTTTGCTTTTTTTTCTCACAGCCAGAATTGCAGTAATTAATTTCCCCACGTCCATTTATATTTCAGAAAAAACATACTGGTATTAAGGAGACGCTTTCTTAATAATCTTCCATAGTATAGTAAGCAGTGACATGCTACTGTTTATATGATGAATAACCAAATACAACCTTCTCTATAATGTCATATTTATCATAAGTTGGGATCTGCCCTCATACATACTTTTGTACATATGATCAGTCTTTTTGTCTTCACTGAATTATCTTTACAGAGTAAAAAGCTACAAGAAAAATTACGTCAAGTGTGACATCAAGGCCTTTACAGAATTTTGCAACTGTTTCCAACTTCATGCATGTCAAAAATTATTCATATTAGGTGTTCTCTGAGTGTTTGAGGCATGGTTTGCATTAAAATTTCTGATAACTTTGACCAGACAGCTCTAACTAACACCTCCAAGGTTTTTCCAAGTTTTTGATAACTACTGATTCCAGTTACTGGAGATCATCGAAACGTGTATTTGATTAAGAGTTGTTATTTAAGTAGATTGTATCTGTCTGTTTGTGACCTAGTTAAAGATCTGGTCAATTTTTATGACCAGTTTATGCCGGAAAATCTGAAGGGCTCACATACTGCATAATCAGAACCATTTTTAAGATCATATTCCACATTTTCCCAAAAGCTTATAATTTGTATTCCAGTACATAAATCTTGTAAAATAACAAAAATATTGTGTCATCATTACATATAACATATATTGATGTGTTCAATGCGTTTTCCCCTTGACACTGGGCTCAGAACTCCTACAATAACAGTGTGTCTGAGCTGTTGTGTTATTCTTCTCGCACAGCTCTATTGTGCTCTGTGTTGGCAGTTGGTACCAAAGACCCCAAAGTGCAGCTTTGTGATCTGAAGTCTGGGTCGCGCATCCACATCCTTCAGGGTGAGTAATGCCTGTTGTTTCTGAATGGAGACAGCCCTGGTGAAGGGTGATTGTTCTCTCTTGAAGGCCAAAGGCTCAAATGTTTTGAACAGACATGGGTTATTGAATCCTGGCCATATTAGCAACAATTTCCCCCAGAAAGTTCAAAAGAACAGCATTTATTTGCGATAGAAATCTTTTGTAACATTATAGAACGGTTACAAAAATGTTACACATTAAAGTTTGATCAATTTAATGTGTCCTTGCTGAATAAATATATAAATTTCCTTTAAAAACAACTTACTGACCCTGAACTTTTGAATGGTAATATACAAACATTGAGAGTTGGTTAATGTGTCCCTGACAGGTCACAGGGGCGAGATCCTCTCAGTCAGATGGTCTCCACGATACGATCACATCCTGGCCACTGCCAGGTAAGCACTTCCACACCTGCACAAATGTCAATGCACTCACCTTTCCTTTGCTACTATAACAATAAACAGCCACATCTTGTGCTATTTGATGCTGTTTTTTTTATCTATTGAGGATTCTTTAGTCATTTGAAGCCTTTTGGTTATGGTAAATTTAGTTTTTTCTATATTCCAGTCACATGCAGTTTTATATGCATATTGCTATCAATCTCCTCAACAGATTCAGCACTCACCTTCTGTTTGCGTAATGTAAGTGAATGAGAGGGAGATAATTAGCCATTGGGGACTTTTGAAACTGTCCTTTCTGCCTGGAAAGTTAAGAAAACAGAGCTGTGTGGGAAAGCCTTCTGCAAGATTTTTTACAAAATCTATTTTTCAAGTAAACTGCTGAACCAAGGCTCTTTCAAGCATATAAAATTATAGGAAGAAACTGATTGTAGGAAGACTTTCAGGCATTTTGGCATCTGTTTTGTTTGGCATCTAATTCCCAAATGAGATTTTAGCATTACATGAACAGAGGGATCGAACTTGTTTAAGGCCAGTTCTGAATCTGACCTGACCATCTGTAAGTGATTTATTCATCTTGCATTATTGATATTAATTCTTGTGCAATGGATTTCCCGATAGCACTGACAGTAGGGTCCGTATCTGGGATGTGAGAAGAGCCTCTGGGAGTCTTTTTACTTTGGACCAGCACAATGGGGACAAATCCAAGGTCTCATCTGAAGCAGGTGAAAGCACACTTGTTTCATCAAGCCTGCGTTGTAATCTTTATATGAACTGCAATCTGTTGTAATCAGTTAAATTTGTACTTAAAAACATTTGAGAGCTAGTTCATGTAGCTGTACTGAAAATATTATTTACTGCTTGCATTCTGTAAAAGGCTTTTTTTATGTGGCTGAATATTGTTACTTAAATAGTGTATAAGAATTGATATGTAATTTTACAGCAAGTTCAAGGTTTTTAGAGATATCAAACTGTTGCCACAGCAGCAAATGCAGCAGGTGGAACTGAATGAAAGCAATAACCTCTGTGTGTAAAAGATGCTGACAGCTCATATTGCAGCATCAGACAAAAGAGATGTTTATATGCTTTATAAACCTGTCTGTAATCACCCTCATTATACTTATATATATTTTTTAAATTTTCTTCTGTCACAGAAATCAAATAAAAATAAAATGAACACAGACACATATATATATATATATATATAGTCCAGTTAATATGCTAATGTAGTACAATTAATCAGTGTTGGGGGTAACGCATTACAAGTAATGCGAGTTACGTAATCAGATTACTTTTTTAAAGTAACTAGTAAAGTAATGCATTTATTATATAATACATATTGTATTACATAATTATATCAATATTATGTAATATAAATATATAAAAGAATGAATATTATATACTATAATTTAAATGTGTGTATATATATATATATTTGTGCATTTGATTTGTAGATTATTATACAATGCAAATATATTTCTTATGTATTATATTTATTATTTGTAAAATAAAAAAATAATATATATAAAGTATGTAAATGTGCAAAAATATAAAATAGAATAAAAAAATATTTTATATCATATTTTACTTTTCTTCCAGTGAACACAGCACACAATGGGCGAGTGAATGGATTGTGCTTCACAGCTGATGGACTTCATCTCCTCTCTACTGGGACAGATGATCGCATGCGCCTGTGGAACAGTGGCACAGGGGAAAACACATTAGTGAGTAGCAGTTAGGCTGTTTGAAGACTTTCTTAATACCTAATATCTGTTTTGTATAAGAGTATATCAAGAATTATATTTTGAGCCTATGTCCATGCGGCAAAATGAATAAGTCTTCTCTCATGAGTGTTACTGGCTTTCTGTGGATCAAAAGAGTTTATTCCAAAAGCAGCTTAGACAGAATGTTGCCAGATATGAAAACCGGATAAAATCATTTGAAGTCACTCGCGTGTTTTCTAAACACTTTTTTTGTTAATGACAAGAAATATGTTCTTTAAAAAATGGCTGTGCACATTTTTATTTGCTAGGTTGTTCATTTGTTGCTAAAAAAATAGTTATTTCTCATCAATAGGTGAACTATGGGAAGGTTGTGAACGAGAGTCGCAAAGGCCTCAAGTTTACTGTATCGAGGGGCTGCAGTCCGGAGTTTGTGTTTGTGCCATGTGGCAGTTCGGTAGCGGTGTACGGGCTTCACTCAGGAGAGCTGATCACTATGTTGAGGGGACATTATAATAACGTAGACTGCTGTGAGTTCCACCCAGACTATCAGGTAATGTTGATCCTGATTATTTGCTTAGCGGTTTAGTCTTTACTGATAAACTAAACAAACTATAAGTATGCCATTAAGTAAAACAATTTAAAGCTTCTGAGGTCTTGTAATTATTTAATGAGATTTGTATAGACTCATTATTGACTGTGAATCTGTGGGCTGTGTTTTTAGGAGCTGTACAGTGGAGGTAAAGATTGTAACATCCTGGCCTGGGTCCCAGTGCTGAGACAGCCTGGCATTGAGGATGATGAAACCAACTCGAAACGGGTAAAACAGTTTGAGACATTCTTTTAGTATAAAACGTATTACATATTTAATTGGCTCTTATTTAGATTAAAAAAAAAATCTGAGGTTGATTGAATTAATGGTGCATCTTTACGACAAATACAATGTGTTGTGGATCAGCTGTTTATATCTTTACAGATCTGCAGGTTTGGACTACTGTAGGTGGGACAGAAAGTGAATCCAAATTTGTGCATCATGTAAACACATCTTGCAACCTTGCTCACGTCCCTTAGCCAATAGATAAGATCAGATGAGCTGACAAAAACTATGCCCCATTATGGCATGTGTTCAGATGCGATTGCTGTCAGTCATGGTTATACGTGAGATGTGCATGTTAGCTGGAGTCACATCTGGATGGCTTGTAGTTTATCAGTCACTCTATGTTTTGTGTTTAACATCCTGCTCTACCATTTTTTCTGGCAAAAAAAATCTGGTACACATTTAAATAATCACATTGTATTACTGCATTACTGATGCACACATAGTAGCTATTAGCAATTACATGGCTTAGTGATATAATTTTTTTTTAGCAATGTATTTGAAAAAAATATTAATTACATATACACAACAATATACACAAATTTTTTATTTTTATTTCTATATTTAAAAAATGTAAATGTATTATTATTATTTATATTATATAATATTATTTATTATTATATTGTGGTTTGAGATGTATTTGGAAACTTTTTAGGTCTAAAAATATTAAATATATATTTGCCATTTTAGTTTTGCAAAGTGTCACACAAAAATATTTCTAGTTTTCATACATTTTTTTAAAGGTTTATTTATCTATTGATTTATTTTGCAGTAATAGCTGGAATTTATTCAGCCACAACTTATTCACAAACTTATATATGCAACTATGTACCCTGTATCATCTAAACAATAATTAAACATCAAAGAACTGAATTGTGTATGCTTGATAATGATTAAATGTTTAATGTTTCTGAATATTCTGGATACATATTTTCACAGGGTGGAACACAAGCTGCTATCAATCCTGCTTTTGAAGATGCCTGGAGCAGTGATGAAGACTGACAGAGCAAGGAATCCATCAAACAGTTTTTTTTTAAATATCCAAATAAACTACTATATACTGTACATTCCTTCAGAGGTTAATGTGCCCTTACTGCATTCTGTTGCATATTGCATCAATGGATGCACATGAAGTGAATGGACATAAAAAAAGTCTGATGGATGTCGAGTATTTCCATTGGTTGTCACCTACTGATTTGCCTGTGGATTTTAAGTTTTTCATTGTCTTGAGCTTGTGTCTTGAGCTTCACTTCTGCAGGATTTGTAGGTTCACATAGATGTGAACTACAAGTTCTCATATCTTTAGAACCAATAAATACCAAGGTTAAGTGTAAAAAATGCTTTGTGATTATGCTGAACATATTTGTTTTTACTTCAGTGGGATGATCAATTAAAAGTTTACGCTTTATTTTTGAGCTTTAAACTGTTTTTTTTTTTGTTGTTTACTGAAAAAATGGAACATATTATTAGAGCATTTTATAAATTAATATATTGTGGCATCATTAATCTTTCACAATTATTTGGCACTATACTTTTGATCAGAGGCGCACAGTAGTGAAGTATTTTTGCTTTACTCAAGTAAATTTAAAAAGGTAGTTTATCAGAGTGTTTTTCTTTGGAAAACATGCTTTTTTACTGCACTTCATTTCATAAATAAAAGTGGTTGTTTGTTTTATCTTTAATACTTAAGAACATTAAAAATTTAGTACTTTCTTGTACTCAAGTAAATCTTTGAATTACTTTTACTTGAGTAAAAGTAAGAAAGTAATAGATTTCTAATGTAATTAAGTATTAAATGAAACGTAGTGCAGTAAAAAGTACAATATTATGCTTTGGAATGTTGTGAAGTAAAGTTTTCTAAAGAAAAACACTCTGATAAAGTACAGACTCCTGAAAAGTACTTTTACAGCAGAGTAAAAATACTTCACTACTGTCCGCCTCTGCTTTTCATCTCGTAAATTTCTGTATTACATGGCAGTCATTGCGAGTCCTGATGCGACATTTGACCAATCAGAGCCCTCAGTCTCAGAATCGGTTGAACGTCTCCGCCCACCGCCCGCTCATCTCATTGAAGAAGACGGAACTCCCGCGTCTGAAAGAGTAATTGATGGAGGTCGTGTGGTCAAACCATTAGCTTTTACTTTTTGTACCACTTTACCTGGCCGAAAGGCAGAGGACGAGCATCCTTGTGAACGCAGATCGGGAGGACCTCAAAGTGTGCGTGGAAATACATATCTGAACTTTTTTTCTGTCTTGTCACGGTAAGACAGGTGCATGCGCACCTGCATTCTTTTGTGAAGTCCGTATGTGATGATGTTGATTTCCTGTAATGATGATGAAATTCTGCCTTCCCTGTTAAAACGCTGGGAATTAATTCCAGCATGGCTTAATATTTTGAGTCATTTCATTAGTAAATTTAGATTATTTTGGATTGACATCACACGTTTTTTTTTTTTTGGTTATGGTCACTAAAGGAGCTACTTTATTAGAGCACAGATGGCGTCTCTGGAATGCTATGTGCTTTTTCAGACTCTAAAAAAATGTCATGAAATAATGCGTGCATAACTGAACCTCGAAAACAACATTTTTTTTTTTAGATATTGAATTTTTTGTATATACATTTCTGTAACAACCACGTATAAATTGTTTTAATGATATTTTTTCTTAATGGTTACACAACTATTATTTAAATGTAGAGTCATTAAAGAGAGTAATATTCACACATATGCACAGATTTTAAGAGCAAGATTATTTCTGCTGAATCCAGCACTGGAATTGAACTTGTACATTTGCTTGGCCGATATTTTCTGGCGTCATTAATCTATTTAATTTACCTGTGATTATTAATTGCTGAAAGATTACCAACAGAGAATTCTGCCTATAGCTATGGAAAAACACTAAGCCAACAGAGCATATTCCTCACTCAAACATCATATAAAATTTCAGATATTATGTTTGGTTTTGATTAGTATTGGGTTTTCCAGTTCAGCCACCGTTGGCACCCAGTGTTGAATGCACTTGTGTGGAGGGAAGGTAGTGTCCTTCTCTCACACCTGCAACCTGCCTGTCTCATGGCAACAGGCGTGTTGAAGCTTGTATTAAAGATTACAGTATCTAGGCAAACAACTCCCTCCAGATAACTGGACCAGTATGCCCTGAAACACATGTTGGATTAGTTTCTCTTCAAACATTAAAGTGTGTGTTGGAGGGAGGAAAAAAAACACTTTGATTCTTCACTAGAATGATGCCTGAATTCATGTACAGCTGCTGAGTTAGTGCTTTTATTTATTTATTTATTTTAGGGCTGTGAAATCGATTATTAAAGTAACCTGTTATTTAACACATTTAATGTAATTTTTATATGCATGTACTGTATCCTTTTTGAACTCATAGCATAAAGATGAATTGTCCTTGTGTGTCCAATGATAAATCTGGTTATGGTGACCTTTTATTTGTAGATAAAGGTTTTAACAAGTGATTAAATATCTATCTATCTATTTATCTATCTATCTATCTATCTATAATATATATATTTTTCATTTAAAGTAATATTTATTCACAAAAAGAAGATAATAGATATGTGTTATATAATGAGTTTTTCATTTGCTGGAAATTATATTCTTATCTCCATAAATGCTAGAAATTGATCCAGATCTGGGAAGCATCAAAGTAATTTTTTTGCAATTTCAGCACTCATTTCTCCTAAATGAATAAAATTAGTTTTTGTGCCCCTAATACACAGGCACAGAAATGTATGTTCATTATAGAATAATTCAATTTGAAATGCACTTTTCTGGTAATGGTATCATGTCGAGTTCAACTGAGTGTTTCCATTGTATGCATCTCTGAGTTCAGCTGTTTTCTGGTATATTACTGTACATTGTTCTCTGTGCTCTGCATATCTTCGTTTATCCACCCCCCTGGTTTTATGTGCTGTCCTGTCCTGAACATACACTGACTGCTGACCATTGTGCCCCAACACTCGCCCTCTTGTTCAGCTCTGAGTTTGCTGGAGAGGATGGAGGATTCTTGTGTTTTCTTACCACAATACAACCTTTCATGGCGCCACCGTACACGGACCTTTCCTGCTTCATTTTAGAGCATTTAGGTTCTACATCACATCATGTCATACTGTCAAGAAGGGAGCAGTACTGTGAAGGTGTAATTCAAGATTGTTCAATTATAAATTCAGTCTGAATAACGTGCCATTTAAGTTAATGTATTTAACTAATTAAATGTAAATTAATGTATTTTACTTCTAATTAAAGTATTTAATGTGACTTATTATGTGTCAGACTTAACTTGTGGGATGAGTTTCTTTTAAATGCACTAAATGTAAAACATTTTTTTTACTAGATTTTGTAGATGGTAAAATAAATAGTCTTCAGTCACCTCTTGAGGGTTATATCACACCTACACTTTGTGTTTGTGACCTTAGGCTCTGACCATTGGCAGTGATGGCGTTCTGTGAGTTCACATCCACAGCTGCACAGCTGTATGACAAGTGGATCAAAGATGCAGGTAAGAAGGTTTCTGACATCAGAAAATCAAAATATGAATGTATGACCACACACATTTAAGCCTCAACAACTCGTAAAGAGTGCATCAGTCAGGTTTCGGAAGTAAAAATCACATTCATTTTCTCTGCTTTAAATCAATACATTTTTGATCTCAGAGAATTATGGTGCACAACAGCAGCAGTGTCAAACATAGATTAATGGACAAACTAATGCAGTTACTAGTGCAGATATTCTTATGATGTGATTTCAGACCCCAGGACAAAAGACTGGCTGCTCATGTCCTCGCCGCTCCCACAGACAGTTATTATTGTATTTTACATCTACTTTGTGATGTCACTGGGGCCCAGATTAATGGAGAACAGGAAACCGTTTGATCTGAAGCGGGTCCTCGTCATCTATAATTTCAGCGTTGTGGCTTATTCTCTTTACATGTGTTATGAGGTAAACCTATTTCTGTTTGCTAGCAGGCAAACCTGTTTTGTTTTGCTTGGGAGTTTACAAAGACACTTTTAAGAACGTGTTTTGTTAGATTCCATTGAGTTATGCTGTCATTTCACTGTTAGTTTCATGCAGGTCACACATTATGTTAATGTGTAAATGGGTGGAATTGAGTTTACCTACACTAGTGTCTGTATCAGTTTACTCAAAAATGACAGTTTACTCATCCTTGTGTTGTTCTAAACTTGTATGATTGTATTTCTTCTGTGGATCACAAAAGATGATGTTCTTCAAGATTATGTTTAAAGCAGCTCCTTTCCATACAGTGAAAGTAAATGTGATTCATACTGCCAGGCACCATATAAGTAACTTGTTTGCTATACTTCAAGACTTCTGAAGCCATATAATAGTGTGTAGAACAAAATGAAATGAAGTATTACAGGTTTTTGTATTTTGTATTTTTGTATTACAGGAAATTAAGTATTATCTTTAGAGCTTTTTGTGTTGCTCTTTCCCTTGCCCAGATTGGCAGTGTGAATCACTGCGTTTTTACTGTATGGAAAAAAAGCTCCTTAGACTTGCATAATGTGGTGTAGTTTCCTACAAAACGTATAGACCAAGAGTCATTAAGTGCATTTACATGCCACTCTTACACATTAGCATACTTGGTGTACATAATTCACGTGAACACCCTAAACTGTTACTTTGGGTAAATAACAAAAACTGTTTAAGTAAAACGCAATTTACTTCTTTTTTTGTGCCCATTATCCCTCTTACATTTGCATTTTGTTGGTGCATGTATTTAATGTGTGTAAATCAAAATTTAATATAAAAATGGTTTTCTTGGATTGTCTGTTTTTTTTTATAATGAGCTGGGGTTTTTCATTTCAATTTTTTTAATGCACTATTTAGTTTATTTCAAGATATTAAATGGTATGACCAAAGATGAATTTCTTAAAATGTATTTGTCTGTAGTTCTTGAATTTCAATGAGGCTTCTTACAGGTGTATATATTCCTTCTCTGTAGTTTGTGATGTCAGGCTGGGGAACAGGGTATTCATTGAGCTGTGATCTGGTAGACTACACTCGATCGCCAAAAGCCATGAGGGTGAGAGCAGAAGAAATGTCGTCTTACCTGCTTTTTTGAAAAGCTTGTAATCTGGCTCCAGGTTTAAGTGTTTGGCTTGGATGTGGTTGGTTTCACATGACTTAAATGTTACACAGAACCATTCAGACCAAGTAATACACTCACTGCTGAGTAATACATTGTATCTGTGTATCTGATGAATATAGTGATTAATTCAAGTTTGTTAGTTTAAATAACTTGTTTTGTATTTAATAGTTTGTTGGGCATTTGTGCTTAATCTACATTTCTCTACCCAGATGGCATGGACTTGCTGGCTCTATTACTTCTCCAAGTTCATTGAGATGTTGGACACGGTAAGTAAAGTGTTTTTTATTTATTACCTTGGTTTCATTAAATCTAAATTTCTACTGTTTGGCAGTAAGTAACTAGTTGTCTGTCACGTCTTTGACACACAGTCAGTCAACAATATTACTGTTCTCTCAGGTCATGAAAAATGGAAGAAAATAGCGGTATTGTGAGTCAAAGACAAAACTCCTGTTAAGTGGTTAGGCAGAAAGATGGAAGAGAACATTTTTAGTGTCTCATGCTTGCTTTTCTGAGGTGCAATGTAACTTAAGTTCTGTTTACAGCATCTATGGCATGCTGTCAGTTACCACAGAAAATTATTTTGACTCATCTGTCAGTAAGTAATGGAAATGGGGCGGTTGAATTCGATTTTCATTGAAACTTCAAATTACAACATATCTCTTAAGTGAGTGGATCACAGCCATTTAACACCTCATTTACACCTATACAGTATTTAGCTCTGTCCTTGTGATCAGATCGCACAAAACGGATGTTAACACTGGGTCTTTTCTGCCTCTTCTGGACAGATTTTCTTTGTACTAAGGAAAAAGCACAATCAGGTGACCTTCCTACACGTTTACCATCATTCCATTATGCCTTTCACTTGGTGGTTTGGAGTCCGGTTTTCTCCAGGTATGGATTTGTCTGTTATACGATTGCATGAATGCGCTTAAAATATGTATTTTCTATAGACCAGTGGTTCTCATTTCCAGTCCCCACCGCTCTGTATATTTTACATGTCTCTCTTATTTAATAGACCTGATTCAGATAACCAGCTCGTTAGAAGAGAGCTCCATGCATGAACTTTGTTCCTATTGACATGGTCCCTACACAGTGTTCATTGCTCCCTACTCCCTGAGCACGGGAAATCTTTTGAAGTTTTCTTCAATTCGGAACATTCATTCACGGATTTGCGCTACGCCACGGCCTGCAGCGTCTTCACACACAGACGAAACTTACTAGAGAAGTGTAACATAATATGCCTCTGTAAATAAATACAATTTAAATTCACGTCTCGCACACGTCTTTAATGCCCTTTGAATGGAACATATACGCTTCCTTCGAACTGGAAACATGGCGGAAAATTCTGTGAAGTCCACTTCGCAGGGCACTTACGGTCTAATAGAACAAACGTCTGAAGTGATAAGAGAAACAAACAAAATGTGCAGAGCAGGGGGCCGCGAGGACTGGAATTGAGAAACACTGCCATAGACATCTGTTTGGTTTGATGTTGCAGGTGGTTTGGGGACGTTTCACGCCCTTCTAAACTGCATCGTTCATGTCATCATGTATACATATTATGGACTGTCAGCTCTGGGCCCTGCCTACCAGAAGTTTTTATGGTGGAAGAAGCATTTGACTTCAGTCCAGCTTGTATGTATTACAACATTTTAATTTCCTTTTGTTGCTGTTTCTTGACCATTGATATGATCAGAATTGAGGAAACATTTATTTATTCATCTATTTATTGTTTTATTTATTTTTATATATTTATGTATTTTGATTAATTTGTTTCAATTATACACTGAACAAAATTATAAACGCAACACTTTTGTTTTTGCCCCCATTTTTCATGAGCTGAACTCAAAGATCTAAGACTTTTTCTATGTACACAAAAGGCCTATTTCTCTCAAATATTGTTCACAAATCTGTCTAAATCGGTGTTAGTGAGCACTTCTCCTTTGCCGAGATAATCCATCCACCTCACAGGTGTGGCATATCAAGATGCTGATTAGACAGCATGATTATTGCACAGGTGTGCCTTAAGCTGGCCAAAAACAAAAGTGTTGCGTTTATAATTTTGTTCAGTGTATATTTTTTTACATTTTATTATTTTTATTTGTTTTTTGGACTGACATTCACTGTCATCTTGTAAGTGATAAAATCTAAGTGATGAAGTCTTTCTACATCAGTTACCATAGCATCAGAATGAAAATCAGATTTAATTGGATTTCCAATTACATATCGATGTGATTTAGATCTGGTTTTAAAAATCGTGTCTCATATAGTCTTTTGCTGTTCATACTACCAACCAAGCTGATTTTAATTGGATTTGACACTTTTTTTTTGGCTTGTGCTCTCCTTTCTCAGATCCAGTTTGTCATCATAACCTGTCATATTAGCCAGTACTTCTTTATGAAAGACTGTCCTTACCTGTACCCCATATTCATCTACATCATTGCTCTGTATGGCATCATCTTCCTCTTCCTCTTCCTCAACTTCTGGTACCATGCATACACAAAAGGCAAAAGGCTTCCTAAAGTCCTGCAAAACACAACCGTGCAACAGAACAACAATGACATACACCACAAGAAAGATTAACTGGTGCAGTGTGACTAACCAATCAGTAGTGACAATCTACCTAAAACTGCCTTTTGGCTACATTTTTATAAGACTATTTATATGTACACCATAACATTTATCTTGATGCCCTGGGAAAAAAAACGTTACTGTACAGACTGTGTGTTGCAGTCTGGGCTGGATCTTGCCTTCTCAGCTGGGCATTTGAGTTGAACTCTGGGTCATTGCCCTGAGGGCTGCTCCTGTTTCTACTCATTTTCCTCAGTTTTCTGCATACTGACGTGTTTCCCCTTCCCATTTATTGAGATGTGAATGAGTCAGAAGCCTCCCAGCTCCTCACTCATGTCAGTCACATAATTTTTATTGCCATTTTAGACAGTTATTTTTGTGAATTTATATATTTATGTCCCTGTTTTTGGCTATATCAGTAAATAAGATGAAAAGTGTTGGCAACTTTTTCTCCTCTTCCTTCATAAAAAGCAGAACTGTGGGGAAAATTCTACAGTGTACACTAGGTGCTCTGTAATGCATATTTATGTCTGTCTTTCACCCTCCACATGTGACATTGCGCGAATGGTAGCAGTACTGCAACTGTCCTTGAAGGAACCGATGCATTGATCTCATCTTGCACTATTGGTGATGAAGGACAGGAATTTGGTTACCTTTTTTATTTTATATATCTTGCCATCATGAATGTCTTAGGATGTTTTTTCTGGGACAGGAGCTTGCAATTTTTGTAGAAGGAAATGTATTATGTTAATTAACTTTTAAATATTTATGAAAAAAATAAATGCTCTATTCACTTATGTTGCTGTTTTTATTTAAATTTTTAACTGCACTTTCTCATGGGCTGGCTATACTTTGGGGAATTTGTCCCCAGAAGTGAGCTAAATCTCTCAAAACCTGTACACATGTAGGGGAAGAAATATTTTCAGATGGGGTATGGGTTAATCTATTGTATTTGATAGCCTTTATGTAAAAACAATAGTAGTCTGTTGTATGTCTCCATTTAGGGTTATGTTTTAAATGTAGATGCAAGATTTGAAATACCCACTTAGATCTAATTTTTCTAGTATCTGTGTTCTCACCATAAGAACACAGCTCCCCTATGTGGAGTAAAATGTAGTAACAGTCAAGGGGTAAAAGGGTCTGGTAAATATTTTGTATATATTTTTTAAAAATAAACTCACAATAAACCTAAATGAATTTGGCTGTGTAATGCAGCCACAAATTTCTTCTTTTCTCTTTTTTTTTTTTTTTTTAATTTATATATTATTTTTGGAGTTAGATATATTATTTTGGAGTTGGAGTTATTTTGGAGACCTTAAAGCAATAGTTCACCAGAAAATGAAAATATGCTGAAAATTTTACTTACCCTCAGGCCATCCAAGATGCAGTGAATGGGTGCTGTCAGAATGAGAGTCCAAACTGCTGATAAAAACATCATAATAATCCACAAGTAATCCACACCACTCCAGTCCATCATTTAACGTCTTGTGAATCGAAAAGCTGTGTTTGTAAAAAACAAATCCATCATGAAGACGTTTTTAACTTCAAACCTTTGCTTCCAGCTAAAATACTAAGCTAAAATAAAAGTACTTTATCCAGAATATTGCTTTCTCCAGTGAAAAAGTCGGCTTGTCTGAATCAGGAGAGAAATATGCACAGATCAAGCACCGTTTACAAGTGAAAACAAATATGAAAGGATAACAAGGGATGGACTTTTTCACTGGAGGAAGCGTAATTCGGGGTAAAACCTGGTATTTTGGCCAGAAGCGACAGTTTAAAGTTAAAACACCGTAATAATGGATTTGTTTACTACAAACACACAGCTTTTCAGTTTACAAGCTTTTAATTGATTGACTGGAGTCACAGATTATTGTGATGGTTTTTATCAGCTGTTTGGACTGTCATTGGTGAGCAAGTGATGTAATGCTAAATTTCTCCAAATATGTTCCAATGAAGAAACAAAGTCATCTACATCTTGGGTGGTTGAAAGGAGGATCAATTTTTTTAGCAAATTTAAATGTTTGGGTTGAGTACTCCTTTAATTTTTGAGCATGATTTTTTTTTTAGTCTTAAGATGGTGTCAAATCTAAAATATATTTTATATTTTAGAATCAAAATATATTTATATGTTTTATAATATTTTTCCTAAGCTTGTGCATTCAAAGTAAACCTGCTTCCTTGTGCAATGGAAATTTTAAGCATGGTAAGTGATATTTTTGGAGGGGTTTTTGTAGTAGAACAAACACGTATGAGTGACTGCCTCCCGCTCACGTAAAACAGGATAACAGAATTCTCCTTAAAGCATTTTTTACTGGTGCTTCATGGTTCATTTTGGTCTAGCAGTTAAAGTAGGTCACGAATGTCAGAATGTGTGAACTAGCAGGTCAGAAGAAATCTGGATTGCTGTGAATAATGCACACATTTGTTTGGTAGACCCCTGGCTTTCCCCTCTACACCTTATACTTTGTCATTTTGAGGTGGGATCTCTTAATTAGATTAATTTGCAAAGTGAAACCCTTCTCAATGTCACCAAAGAATTAAATAAAAATGACTGTCAAACACTGCAGGGAAAATTAAATGCACTAATGAACATGTTAAATGCTGCACAGCCCCCTTCATCAATATAAAAAAAAGTTTTGTTCCCTTTAATGCCACTGTAGAGACTTCTGCAATATATTTTAATATGTTTGGACATCATCGTGTGGACTTAATGATATGGATGTGAATTTAATCAAATAAAGACCAACCAGTTTTTATAGCCACCAAAAAATATTGCTGATTGAAGGATTATGTCAAACAGATGTGGTAAATTGTTTACTGATGGTGATCCAACACTAAAGGAGTGTTGAGTTGTTAGTATCGTTCAAGTGAAAATCACATTTGATTCAAAAGGAGAATGTTTTCTGTAGATCATTGTTATTGTGTTATTTTTCTTAATGTTTGTTTAAAGTATCCTCTTCAAGATGGATAAAGTGTTTTCAACACTTTAACTGGCTCTGACATGACATCAGCATCATACATCTGGGCTTGTCTAGGTTTGTGTTTGGATTATTTGTGTGTCTAAACATTTCGAGGAGATGGGAAATCATGACAGACGTGGCTCAAAAAGACACACAATATTTATAAATCCCATTGACGTTTGCCGTGTCTGTAAATGTAATACTCCGAAAACTCAATTTCCCATCAAACGTTCTGTAAACAATAACAAACAAATAACATAGGAACTCCAGACAGTGCCTCACAAAAATGTTAGAAATGAGTTTATTTAAAGTGCGTCGTAGCTACCCATTGACGTTTGCCATGTCTGTAAATGTAATACGAAAACTCAATTTCCCATCAAACGTTCTGTAAACAATAACAATAACATAGGAACTCCAGACAGTGCCTCACAAAAATGTTAGAAATGAGTTTATTTAAAGTGCGTCGTAGCTAGATATCCAAGAGTAATTTATTACAAAATATGATTTGTTTGCTTCCCTTGCCTGCTTGAAGGTGGCTGACCCTGAGAACATAAACTGCTGGGGTGAGATAACTAGACTATGACGATATAGAGCAGATTAGCTCCATATTTGTGTGATTTTTTTTTAAAAAATTTTTTTTATGTTTTATTACACAGCGCTTTGTAATATTTGATTCTGATTGGTTGATTGTGACATTCACTGGTCAGATATTTCCACCATTGTCCATGGTCTGCCCACTATTTCAGTGGCCTTGGTTCCGGAAATATTTTTCACATGGAGATTTTTAAAATGTCTTCGTTAAACAAAATTTTTTTTTTATTTTTATGTTTTATTACACAGCGCTTTGTAATATTTGATTCTGATTGGTTGATTGTGACATTCACTGGTCAGATATTTCCACCATTGTCCATGGTCTGCCCACTATTTCAGTGGCCTTGGTTCCGGAAATATTTTTCACATGGAGATTTTTAAAATGTCTTCGTTAAACAGTTATAAGCAATGGACCATATCAATTAACTATGAGGTAAATCACAAAATTGCAAAATTTGAAGCAAATGCATAAACTGAAGCAAAAAGGTATTTGAAGAAAATAACAAAGGACAAGACTGTGTATTTTAATGAGGGAAAGAAATTGCGAATGACACTTGAATTAAAAACGACAGCTAAATATTGATTTGAAGAGGTTGATTGTCTATAGAAACACAATCAACATTTTTGCAAAATAAGCATTTATTTATTTATTTGCTTCGATTCTCTGATTGGTGGAGAGTTCTTTGCAGCATCATGGGTAATGTAGTTTTTCACCGGGTATTTTGCTGTTAAATACGGTGAAATTTATTATTATTTTTTTTTTGGTTGCTCAGGACAAGGTGTCAGGACAGAACATGTTTTTAAATGTTATAAATTCAGTATTATTTGACCAAACATTACACTGTTTATTCATTAATCATTTCGTGTTTCATAATAGCTTCACTGCTTGATTTTTTGCAGTTGGACCATGTTGTCACAAACGATCAGCTTGTGTTCAATTAACAACATCTTTTCCCCATGACGCTGAAAATGTCCAATAGCTTGTTTGTGGCTTTGACTTTAAGGTGTATGCTTATATAAAAATGGACTTCTACATTTTTCAGAAGCATTAAGTGTGACAACTAGCCCCGTTTTCTCCTGATCGCTAACAACAAGGCAGAGACCAGTCAGAGGGCGTGTGAAATGAGAACTGCAGCCTCCTAAGGGACCACAGAGGTAAACCGTGTGAGTAGCACAACTGATGTCTGATGTCCAATTTTGATGATTAATTTCTAAAAGGAAACTCAGCTAATTGCAGTATTCCCATGGTGACACAAACACTCTTGTGGCTCTCGTGCTTGACAATTTGAGACTTATAAGCATCCCGCTGTGATGCTGCAGTGGCCCCTGCTTTTTAAAACATCTCTCCAGTCTCTGCTGGCTACTGCTGGAGGAACTTTAGGGAGGGGTGGTGGGAAACGGAGTTGAGCGCTCTGATTGGCTGAGAGGCTGAGAGGCTGGGAACTCTGATATTCTTCAGTCCATAAACCAAAGAGCATCACAGCACAAGGCTCAGTGTCACAGGAAGCAAAGGGGATTTAAACATTCTGTTCTGTTTCAGCTGGACTATCGCAGTGACAATCGGGATCAGTCTCTGGAGAATTGCATCTGTCATTTCCGTTCCTTTTCTCTTTCTCCCAGGAGAAGAGTAAGTTCCCATTCATACTTTATTCACTCGCTTTTTCTTCTATATGTACCTCCCAAAGGTATAGAGAGAATGTTTCTGTACCCTACAAACCTGTCTTCTCATGCTTTTCTGGCTGTCACCGTCCATCTGTTTTAGAACTGTCCGCTAGCATGTCTCTTTTTGAGCTTTACGACCTGTGGAAAAGGAGAGGCAGGTGCACCTGACTTTTGGGCACCTGACCTGTTCAGCTAACTCATCGTTGCACTGCATGCAAAGGTTTCTTTTAAAAGAGAGACGTTTGGTGGCTTTTGCATCCTTTAATCTATAAATAGAGCACCCCAAAGCAGCCTGCACTCATAGTGAACTGGAATGTCTTATTGTATCATAATCATAGTAAAGAGTGAGGCGTTATGGTCCACATGTGCTTCTTTACTGGGGCTTGTGTCCAACTGACGATACTGTAGCCACTCTTGTGCTTTCCTTCCACATGTCAGTGTTTCCCCTACGAAATGAAGTCATGTGTAAAAGCAAGCCCATGACCGTGTGAGAGTGATTCTGACTTCATGTCACATGAAGTTATGATTTTTGCATACTAAGAACCCACTATTTTTGAGTATGGAGAGATGCACTTTTGCATTCAAATTATTTTTTAACAACTTTTTTTTCTCCCAATATTTTAGCATTTTACATTTTACAAACAAAAATACTAAATCTCCTCCCCAACCCTGTTATGCCAGTCAAAAAAGATTAAAAGAAGATAAATTATTTAAATATACTACTACTACTATCACTACTACTACTACTACTAATAAAATATACATAAAAAATGTAATAAATTACAGTACTAATTAAATTAGATATACATTTAATGCACATCATAACATGTTATACATTCTGTGTTACAACCTAGAAATCTATCAATCTAACAGCCAGTTTTTATAAAAAAAAAAAAAAAAAGTTACACAGTGTACTTGAACATTGAGCAAGAAGTCAAAACAAGAATTTCATTTTACGATCCAGTATTTTTTAATAACGAGAAGTGTAACAATCCAGTGTGCGCTTTTATGATGTGCAAAAATGCTGATTCTGAAACAAGAAAACGTTCAAAAGGGTGTGCGATGATATATGATGTCAAGAAGGCCAGTTAATGATGTCATTGATGACACCACCCTTCCCCTCTAAAACATCTGCACTCCTAAATGGTTCCTTATGACATTTTAAAGCACAATATCGCTGCATTTATAGCTATGCTGGGTAATTATTACTATATGACCGGCCTTAAAACTTGTAAGGGGTACAGACCCCTGCTGTTCTCTAACACGTCTCCCTCACAAACTGTGAATGTTATGCTTCAAAAGCTTTTGTGCGCGGAGGTTACTGGAAACTTAATTTAAACATCCTCCTTTCATTGGCTGTCCGATGCCCTTTGTTGCTTTGAACAGTTAAACCTTTGCGTAAACCTCTGCCATGCAAATTGCTTTTTGTAGTTCACTGAAATATTAGGGATGGGTGAAGTTGGCTGTGTTTTGATTGCTCTTGGTAGCAGATGGTTTTTCCTGCTCCTTTGCCATCAGTTTCCACAGTGTATAGTCTGAGCCGTCATTAGGTACAATTAAGGTAGAATCTTTTATTTCAAACATATTAAAAATGGTTGGAAAATGTGCAGGCATTGATGATCCAGGCACTCGAGACAAGCACATGTTTCATGCTAACCCAATGAATTACATAAATTCATGCTTTAAAGGTCAATCTGGATGTTATTTGGGGGCATATGCCCACACCAGAATCTACCTGGCTAATCCTCATTCGTTAAATCAGTGTGAGGAACATGAGAGGAAACTAGTAAGGGACCCTCAGGTGGCGGCAAGAATGAATGAACTATGACAGGCCATACAATCTAGGCAAGTCTAGGTTGTTATTTTTTATGTTAAAAGCGCACTCAGTGTTTTTTTTCAATACACTGAAAAAAATTTGGAGTAGGATTTACTTGAAAAAAGCTAGGAAATCATTTTCACTCAGTAATTGCTATAAATTTCTCAAATAATTTTAAAGATACAGGAAGTAACACATTAAATTAATTAGTTACCTGTTTTATTTACAACTTTGAAAAATCTTTTTTTTTTTACATTGTCGAAATTGAATAGAACTGTTAAAAGTTTTAAATCCTCTACACTCACAAAATATGAAGACTAGTAATATTAGTAGCTTAATTAAAGCGGTTTTATTTTAATGTACCAGGTTGCCTCTTGGAGTCACATGACCAAGTCAATACTACTCTCTTTATCTTTAGCCCTCTTTTTATCGGACATTTCGCTCAATATAAATAAATGAATGATGGCTGAGTGAAGATTTTGCATTTTTAAAGGGGTCATATGATGTTGCTAAAAAGAACATTATTTTGTGTATTTGGTGTAATGAAATGTGTTTATGCGGTTTAAAGGGTTAGTTCACCCGAAAATGAAAATTAGGCTGTTTTTTACTCACCCCCGATGCATCCTAGGTGTATATGACTTTCTTCTTTCAGACGTATCCAGTCGGAGTTATATTAAAAATTGTCTTTGATCTTTCAAGCTGTTTAATGCCACTCAGCGGGTGTTGCATGCTTCTTTTGGAAGGCCAAACAAAGTAGTTTCGCTTTCACAACGAAACACACAGCGTCTTCACGACATGGCGGCGGCGTCAACAACAATACTACAGCGAGAATAAAAGTTACACCTTCTTTCTTTGCGTGAACATTTGGGTGGCGTTATGCAAATCTTCCCACATCGTGACGTAGACATGTGGGGGCGTGTTAGAACGAGCCGTTTTAGGTAGGCGTGGTTGACTCTTAACTTTTATAAAGAATATCTCTTTGGATTTGAGACTTTAGTCTTTGCAACTTTACAGATCTTCTTGATGCACCAAGAGCTTGTAACACTCCAAAGAGAAAGGAAAATTTTAAATGGCATCAGATGACCCCTTTAAAATGGCATAGGCAAGCAAAAATGTTTTTGTGATGCAGCATCCACACAGCTAGGTGTCAGTATAACTCAAAATGACAAGGATTCAAATCTTGCACGTTCAGTCTTAATCATATTAACAAGATGCTGCTTGTATTTCCATTTAATTCGTTACCAGATGAACTATCACAGGCTAAACTTTTGATTTTTTTGATTGCTATTAGCAAACATCAAGGCCATCTTGTTCTATTGTGAGCTTCTTGATCTTACATCTAAAAAAAGTTCCTCTTTTCCTCTCCCCGGAAAGGATATATGGAATAAAAAAGCCTTTGCTTATTTTCCATTTTAAGATTGATTAAAAATGCCTCATTTAACTTAACATCCTGTGCGCAGAGGTTGAAAAGCCATTCCTGGAACAACATCAAAAGGAAAATAGTGCAGACATTTTCCCCAAACTCTCGTTTGAGTGTTGTTCTGGTGTTGTTCCCGCTAGTTTTAAGAATGCTGTTACTCAGCCCCTCCTTAAAAAAAATGGTTTAAATCCCTTTAACATGAGTAATTGACTTCAGATTATGAAGACTATTTGGGGACAAAATTAATTCCTTAGACATTTCATGTTGCACAGCTATTTGCTATATGACTAGGGAAATTCTCTGTAAGAAAAGATTGTTTTTTAGCATTCTTTCCAAATTTTTAGTGTGTAGTATGTTTTCATTTTGCAAGTTTAGGGGAAGTCGTGGCCTAATGGTTAGAGAGTCGGACTCATAACTTGGCCTCACGTCACGTCAATTTAGCTTATCACATTCTGTATATTTGTGCTAAGTCTGTTGATTTCAGCTTTTGCTGAATGTATTTTCCTTCCCCTCTGTGTTTGGTTTGTGGGTACAACGGTGCTAAAGACATCCCGGTTTAAAAGGTGCTTTTGATTTTTTATTATCCCAGTTGCCTTTATGCTGTACCATTGCAGCGGCGAAAGTCAATTGGAGAACGTGAGTGCACTGAAATCATTCATGCCATACACATGCACTGACAATTAATCTCAATATGTGTAACTTTTATTGATCGCACTGGACATTTTACAAGCATTGAGCAATTATTGGAGTCGGTTAAGAGGTTTATTAATCATCATTGGGCACCAACAGACAGAGCAGCTAGCTTTGGTTAAAACTCAGAACAGATGGTACAAGTTCAAATGATATTTCACGAAGATGTTTTCACTTTATAAATGAAGGGAACAAAGGGAATGTTGACGCTTTCACCTGTGATAAAGTACATAGTCACTTGAAACCTTGCCTACAGATGGGTTTGTGACTGTCTTTATAAAAAAGCATTACCTTGGAAATCAGTTGCTCTAAATCAGTTATTTATCAGTACTTCCAAACAGGTTTGTGGCAGTGATTAATGATCTGAGCTGTAAACCAGTGGGGGTCCAAGACTGAAACCCCAGAAGCAGTGACCCATGAACTGTAGTGTTGCTGAGCTCCTCTACCACCTTTGTGTCCTTGCGCAGCACTTAAATGTGCAATTTCTGCACAATTTCTGTTATGTGAGGAATGTGCATGTGTGTACTACTGTTCAAACGTTTGGGGTCAGTAAGATATGCATGTATTAATGTATTTATTTATTTATAAATTGATTATTTTATTTAGAAAGGATGCAATAAATTGATCAAAATTGACCATAAAGACATTTATAATATTACAAAAGATTTCTATTTATGTTCATCAAAGAATCCTGAAAAAAGCTGTATCATGGTTTCCACAAATATTAAGCAGCACAACATTAATCATAAGAAAAGTGTTTTGAACACTAAATCAGCATATCAGAATGATTTCTGAAGGATCATGTGACACTGAAGACTGGAGTAATGTAAAAAAATTCTTACAGACCCAAAACTTTTAATTGCTAGTGTATGACAATGGATTTTTTAATGTAATATAGATAGAGCAATATGATTAGTATAAAACAGGATGGTAAAATATATATATTTTTGAATATGTTAATATAATGTGGGGTAAAAAAGGCCTCCAGGGAACAGCTATAGTGCTACTAGTATAGCATTATCTTTCAAAATAAGTATTTACTTATTCATTTCCCCCCCCAAATGTATCTAATATAAAACTAATAAACAGCCAATGTATCTAATAAAAATCTAATTAACATCCAGTGTTTTTTATTTATATCCTGGGAGGCCTTTAGTTATTAAACTGAAATATGTCTCTTAAATATATCCTTACAGAACTAGTCTCAAAGGAGGCAGATGAATTGTAGTCTTTTATAAGAAGATTAATGAATTAAGATTCGTCATTGACCTGCTGTCATTCAGCTCTAGGCGACATGATAAGAGACTCTCATCACTTGTCGTCACCTGTGTAACCCGCGTTACTGCTCACATCACAAAAGCCCGGGGCAATGCTGAGGCTCCATTGGCCCGCCATAAAGAGCTTCATATCACTGTGATTCATTTCTGGTGCTTTATGATGTCTAAAGTGTTTTTGTTTTAATGACTTTTTAATGTCAGAAATGCCGTTATGTTTGAGTTACAGCTCATTTAGTCTGTTTTAATTTTCTTATCATCCTTCATTCTGTCTTTATCATAATTAATACATTTCATTAAATGAGCAGTGTATTGTTCTTTAGTGTTTGAATGACAAATTAAACCATCCAAGCTGTTTACCTTCCCTAAAATTCATATGAAAAAGATACCTGATGATGAGTGAATCACTGAGCATTTCTGAAAATGTAGGTTTCAGTCCACAGTAAAAGAAAAAAGAAAAAAAAAATCTGCTTTGAAGCCTGTTAGTTAAATATCATCGGGTCTCACTTGATAGAGGTACCTCATTTGGGTGCCGGTCTTTACCCATGTGACACCTTAATCATTCCTCTCTGAAATCACATTTACCAATATTTCAAACGCAGTGGAGCTCTACAAAGCATCAGTGACGATAATTAAAATGTTTATATATGCGACACCTCTGTGAAAACACTGGTAATTGGATCAAAGGTTTCTGTATTTACTCACTTATTTATTTATGAGTCGGCTGATGGTTTGCATATTTCATTCGGGCAATACGATTGGGGTGTTCCCCCCCAAAGGGAGCGTGTTTCCTTGCAGTTAATGTGTTTTTCATGGGATGTGACTACAGTCATCAGTGTAGAAAGGTGAGACGTTGTTTACTGCTCTCACCTTGAATCAAAAGACTGTTTAAAACTCTTATTTCACAGTTGGGCAGTGATAATTTAGATAGAAAATGTGTTTTTTAGTTAACATCTGATTTATCAAAACTAAAAAAGTCAGTTAAAAAGATGCAATTTAATATAATGTGTGTGTATATATATGTATATGTTTTATTTAAAATATAAAAACACTTTACAAACTTTGCTGTATTCAAAGTCCACCTATCGGCACTCTGATTTATATTTGTAATATTTCACATTTAAATAATATTTCAAGCTTGAAACTTGGGTGTCTAGATGAAATGTCCTTTTGTATCCACACTTTTGTCCCCTAAACCTCCTACAATAGCATTGAGACACATCTAACTTGCCTCCCGTGAAGAGGTAAATTAATTGTTCCTGAAGGCCAAAACTGTTTTAAACTCTTCCGTTCACATGGGAATGGGATACCTTGTTTTGGCTTCTAGCACTATGTGAGTGAACACAATTAAGTAATTAATAATGTATGAGGTGATAAGTTTAAATGTAAACCTCCTGAGAGGTGTTTCTGTACAACCGAAGCCAGTATAAGGCTGAAAATCAGACATAAAACGTATCAGAAAACAAATGGGTCATTGTTCTAAATAGTTGAATAGAATGTGTACTTGAAATCTTTGCGAAAATGAGTCTGAAGGTTAATCTGAGGACTTTAACAGTTCATATATCTCTACTTAAATTAGTGGACTATTTTTAGTAAAAAATCTCATAAGTTCTCTAAAACTGTAAAGCATTTAGGAAAATGACTATTAATGAAACTGTCACCTTCTCAGGTCTCTGATTGTTCCCCAGACTCCCCAGACTCATGTCCACTCTCCTGCATGGAGCCCTTTGCGGTCCGCAGGCTTTCCTGCCGAACCGTCCAGCTGCCCCCTTTGGCCTTCAGGCAGGCTGAGCAGTACTACTGTGAGAGGAAACCAGAGACCGAGACGGCCCAGCCTCGACCCACCAGCCTCCCTTTGAGAGCACCTCCACTCATTGCCATCACCTCCGCAGATATAAGCAGGTAAACAGCTGGGCCTTTATCATCTATATTCTCATTATTGCCGCTGATTGTTTTTGTTCCATTTAACAGATGAAAGACTACATTTTAAATGTTATAGATTTGCTATAAGTCAATATCAACTTTTTAGCAGGACTAAAAGGCAATTCTGAATTAAAACAGCAACTTTTACTTTCAAACATGTAAAACATGGGTCAAAGAACCTCTTACAGAAAATTCAAATCTGCTTTTGTCTGATCTAGATGCGTTGGAGCTAATTGTGCTTTTGCTCTGTTTATTTTCTCTTGCTTTGGAGATGTTTTTTTACAAGAACATTTGTTTTAGTCAAAGTCAGTTATGCACTTTGATGATTCTGATTGCTAGGCTATACAGTAGCCTAAATGGTTATATTGTGTCATCATTTTAGAAAGCACATTTTATTGCATGTATGTGAAATTTAAATGCTTCAGATCAGAAAATCTCCACTACTTTTACTGAAGAAAATAATCGGTGGCCCAACTGAAAGTAAACAAGAAATGTTCTTAAAATCAATATCATCATGAACTGCTGGTAGATGCTGTTTGTACAGATTGTAAATAGTGTTACTGTTTGCACTAAGTGTAAAAATCAACAAACAGCATCTTGTTTACACTAAATTCAAACAGTGGTAAATGCTATACAAACAGTGTAAACCGAAGTGAAATGCTGTTTGTACTCAAGGTACATTTTCTGAGCATTGGTAGACACTTGAAAAGAGCCTCTGCCAACAAGGGTTTTTGCACGTTTTGTGTAAACAGACAGTCAAATTATTAACATAGGCTGAATGGGAAAAAGTGACATTTTTAGTTTAAAGGAATAGTTCACCCAGAAATGAAAATTTGCTCACCCTCAGGCCACCCAAGATGAGTTTGTTTCTTCATCGAAACAGATTTGGAGAAATTTAACATTGCATCACTTACTCACCAATGGATCCTTCTGCAGTGAATGGGTGCCGTCAGAATGAGAGTCCAAACAGCTGATAAAAACATTACAAAAATCCACACGACTCCAGTCAATCAATTAACATTTTGTGAAGCAAAAAGCTGCATGTTTTTTGCAAACAAATTCATCACTAAGACGTTTTTAATTTCAATCCGTTGCTTCCAGCTATCATACAAGTCCTCTATCCATAAAATTGCTTTCTCCAGTGAAGACAAGTGATTAATTAATGGACTGGAGTGTTGATTACTTTGTGATGTTTTTATCAACTGTTTCTTGGACTCTCATTCTGACGGCACCCATTCACTGCAGAGGATCTATTGGTGAGCAAGTGATGTATTGCTAAATTCCTCCAAATCTGTTCTGATGAAGAAACAAACACTTCTACATCTTGGATGGCCTGAGAGTGAGTAAATTGAGCAAATTTTCATTTTTGTGTGAACTATTCCTTTATGTTAGGGGTGAGAGAGGTAAAGAGGGATTTAACCCAAGTCTGACTTCAACCTGGTTTCCTTGAGTCAGCAGCTCTTATTTTTCTTGAGAATGTGCACAGACCACACCTATTTATTTAGTCTGTCCTAAATTTATTGCTAGTTTCATTTTTTTCACTTCGCATTGTTCCATTGCTTTAGATTACAAAAACTGACAAAGATACAAACTTTTTATTGTAGGTCTTTGGTTTTTACTTGGCCTTGTAGCATCGTGACGTTTGATAAAACATGGTGGACCAGTTCAGTGGTCCAAAGAATGAATACAGTTCAACCAAAGACAACTCAATGATAGCTAGCAACTTTCTCATAATTAGCATCTAAAGCAAAAGATGATTGACAGTCACATCAGCTATAGAGACGGAGAATCTGTCAATCAAGTGCTTAGTGATACGCAACATCAGTTCCCATCTACGGCACATAGACTTTATATGCATGAGGCTTGTTTTTCCCATCTGATTATGATAAATCATTTTTTCAATACCCCAGGAGGCCTCAGTCTCCAACTGTGAGGACTGGAGAATTTTGATGTTAAGAACACTGTGCATTAAACATAAGAAAAGTTGCAAGAATGCATACACAAATGAAGATTTCGCCTTGTATTTCAGAAACTGTTGTTGATGCTCACTAGTATGAACTATTGTCTTAATTGTGTTATACTGCCCAGTGTTCAATTGCATCTTCTGCTCTGAATAAGCCTTGCATCTTGATTATGTGTATGCATCAATTCCCTGTTTTATGCCAGGCTGTAATTCACAAGGTCATGCTCCCCTCTTTACAATTCAGTGAATATTCTAATATGCCAACTTCACTGGATAAATTGTCTCAATTCTTTTTCCTCCTGCTGCCTCTAATGGAAAGAGAGCTTTATCCAACACCTCTCTATTACACACACTTATCTTTGAATTGCCTTCCTGTCAATGCTGTGTCAGATGCAGGACAGTAATTCGAACAACGCTTTGGTTTTAGTGCCTGAACTGAGGGTTGACTCACATTGTATTTGATTGAAAATCTATCTCAGATAAAAGAGAGAAGGGGCAAAGAACAGATTTGCTGTCAAAAGTAATTTCATGCTTATAACTTCAGGATTCTGTGTGGTTGTTTAGTGATTATCGTTCGCTCAGGTTGAACTGACACCTAAAAGATGCTGTCAGTATTGCTCTGCTCATGTGAAGAAAACTGAGAGTGTAACTGAGAGTGTATGATGACCTGTCAGGATGCTTTAAGTCACTGTACACAAACTGTACTAAATGTGAAAAATTCTAAAATATACTCATTAAATGTTCAATTTGTGAGTATATGAAAAATGTGAAATATAGTTGTAATATATATTCAATTATATATTAAATATATAATGAATATTTATATATAATGGACTCTTTTCCCATTTCCTGCCTGGTTTCTCAGAAGCGGAAGTAAACTTCCATAGCAGTGAATGGGAGACTACATCAAATATATATATTTTTTTTGTGTTCCCATTTGCTCAAATAGCCAAAGGAAAAACTCCACAATAGGGTTTTCACGACTTTCAAAAAGAGGAAAAAATAGAGAGCGATTGATAACGGCAGTCAGAAGTGTGAGCAATGTCAAATTTACTGTCATTCCCACAGCCTCAGTATTAGAAACACCCTCACAGCAACGTTAACTAGTTTTTTAGTAATGTGATGCAAAGGTCATATATACAAGTATAGTGTTATAAATGTACATAATTAAAAAAATGAAAATATAAAAAACTTTGTAGGATTTATGATGCTAATGACCGTTGAAACGTGTCATCACAGTCTGTGAAAAGTGTCCATTTATTTAATTATTCTAATTATTCATATATACACACACACACACACACACACACACACACACATATATATATATATATATATATATATATATATATATATATAGGCTATATATATATAATGAATGTATAAATATATAATTGTATAAAATCAAAAATATATAAAATTTAAGTGGACTTTTGAGCACCACTGTATTTAAAAAAATGTTTTTTTCGTCATCTGACTGATTCGGCATAAATAAATAAGAAGTTTTGTTTTCCCAAAGTTGTTTCCCGCATTGTGCGATGAGCATTAGGCTCCTCCCCCTGGTCTGTCAGTCAACCTGTGCCGAATAAATATTGATCTGCCAGTATCACTTCTGCGAAGTGGAGAGGAGACTGAGAGCACTTGGATGTTGTTTTGCGTCCAGGCGAGGCGCGAGACAGGGATGCTGATATTGTTGCATGGACCCCGAAGATTTGCTAGTTTATTTGGGAACCAATTTGACGGGGAAAGCGTTTATTGTCCGGAGTTTTGTGTTATTATGGACATTACGATATAAGCGAGCAGCGATGTCTATAGACGATGAATTATTGGACAGACTGGGTCAATCCAGTAAAGTGAACATCAAAATGGACTTTTCTGTTTATATGCATTTGCATATTTTATGTAGAATATTATTGCTTTCTTGGAAATAGCACTAATGGTGTACTTTACACTACGCTTTCTTATGGATGTTTTCCAAGTTTCGGACGATTCGCACCAAAGCTAGTTGCAATAATTATCTCACAAAATATAGTGTTTTGACGAATTTTAGCGAGTCGATACAACTGCAAGAATGGACGCCGGAAGCGAGGTGTCAACTTTGGTGTCTCCCGGTACCGATGGAAATGCGCCAAAACATCTGTGGAGGCAACAGAGCCCGGTTCCTCTCCAGATCCAGAACTCTTTCGGCTCGCGCAAGAACTACCGGGTGAGACAGAGAGGTTTTTCCGACACGGAAAAGTACCTGAATCCCAGGACCATGGACCGGACATATGCTGTGGACACCGGTAACCGTCCCGGTTTAAAGAAGTCCAGAATGTCATGGCCGTCGTCCTTTCAAGGACTTAAACGGTGAGAACAGGTTTTTGGCCCGTCCAAATAAACGAGGCGTGTTTTTTTTTTTTTTTTGGTGAAAGTAATTACTTTATATAAGTATTTTAAACGCGTTATTTGTAGTAGGTAGAACTTTTAATTTAACTATTTTTAAATGCATATCGTAACAATTGATACATTAATATATCATCTTGTATTATAATCTGGGATTTATCTATCTATCTATCTATCTATCTATCTCTCTCTCTCTCTCTCTCTCTCTCTCTCTATATATATATATATAAATTAATCTAGGATAAAAATGAATCATTTTGGTTCATTTTTGTAGCAGAGAAAGATTGCAAGTTTAAATTGTATATATATGCCAGCTTTGTATTTCATATTTCATATTTGTCAGCTTTTATCAGTAAATAGCCTAACATTGGCCTCATTTTGATTTCATGGGGCCTTAATGTTTAACCAAAAAAAGAGAAAAAAATATACATATGTTTGAATATCTTAAACTTTAAATTGTGAGATTATGCAAACTAGTCCAAAAAAATAAAAAATAAATAAATTGGATGCCGTCTGGAGACGCATCATAGAAGTCATGCCAAGTACAAGGTATGTTTCATGCTGCACAATGCATTGTGAGTGAAAGAGAAAACTCATCTGCATACTCATTTAATTGGCTGTGATTTTGTTTTTGTTGTGATGTCATTTTTGCTATCAGTCTGGACAGAAAAATAGGCTTGATGTGGAATCTTCCTGGATAAGACACGGATGGATTGCAGAATGGACAGACACAGATATGGGTCGGAATAATATATAAAATGTTTTAAGTATAAAGAGCCTGTAGTTCATGTACAAACAGTTTAGCAAATGGCCAAGAAAGAAGCTGAATGTTCAGGTAATTATAATCAATATTTTTAATTAGCCCAGAACATGAGGCATGGGTTCTCTTGATGAGATCGTGCATAAGTACTTTTCACGTCTGTTGCTCTCTGGAGAGCCCTCTGGAGAACTGCTGTCCTTCACGGCTCCCCCTTCATTCACCAAATGAGAAATAAGACTGTTTACACCCATCTCAGACCAATTCATTGCAAGCTGAACACCAGACGTTCACATCCAGTCCCTGATGGTCTAGTACTTGGCAAGAGGAGACCAACGGTTCAAATGTTCCCTGAAGAAAAGCAAGTGTTTATCAGAGAGCATTAGTTACAGGCAGAAATATGCAGAATGATACCCTTGAATCAAGCTAATAATAGACCATTAGTCACAGTTTTGATACCTTTCGGTCAGAGCAATGAAATGTTTCCTTACCTCCTATATATTGCCCTCACATTGGCACTAAGTGGTAAATGTAAATGTCATATCTTTCACCCTGACAAGACGTTGAAGGTTTTACTATTTTCTGTCCTTATTCCTCAAGGATTCCCCCTCCTTCCTCCCTAAACCATTAGTATGTTTTATAACACAATGTATGCAAAAACAAATCAATTTTTGTGTCTTGAAACTAAGCACACCTGATTTATGATGTCAGTGTTCAGTTTAAACCAGAATGAAAGAAAAACAAGTCCTACCTTCTATCGTTATGCCGATAATTGCTTCTATAGTCCATTTAAATCCATTTTCTCATTACTGGAGATGGATTTCCTATGAGACTCACGGAGGGGGTGATATTCAACCCCACACATTTAGACCACGACCAGTCTGCATGACTCACTTTTGTGAATATTATCACAATTTTAATATCCAGGGCCATCTTACCCCTTCGTTTCGAGTTTTCCTTACTGAGCAAATTGTTCTCAGTGTTTGTGGAATGATGTTCAGTGACTTAATGTGAGCAGTGTCAAGCTAATGTTTTTTCATGCTTTCAGGAAAAGCATAGGCTATATACGTTTTCAGCTGCATGGACAAAAATAGGGCATCTAGGGCCTGCTTGACTTGGATTTTAGACAAACTTTCATTGCAATTTCCTTTGCAATGTTTATGCTCAATAATGATGTAGTATGACGTAAAATGGATTGTAAAACAGTGCTTTGGTTGTTTTGACATATTGTGTGAGAAGCTCTTTTTATAAATTATGACTGAATCTGTTCATTGCCTCCTTTGTGCATTGTACCAAGGATTTGGGTTGAAAGGATCCAATATCTGCACAAACCACAGTGCACGTCTGTTGGCTGATCCCAAGAGCTAATTGTCACACTGGTCCCTGGAAACACCCGAGTTGTGAACGTGTTTGCTGCACTGCTGTGTGTGAGTGCTGTTACATTAGACCTCTCGATCAGAGGAGTTCATCCTGATGGATGACGTTATTAACAGAGAGCGGTGAGATCAGTAAGTTGTGACACTTAATATCTTGTCTGATTAGCTAACAATTGAGGACTGGGAAGATGGTGTCATCATGGTGAGGCGAACCTGTTTCAGCAGTTATTATTTTATTTTTTTTAATTTGGCATGTTAATTAAAGGGGTCATATGATGCTGCTAAAAAGTATTTTGTGTATTTGGTGTAATGAAATGTGTTTATGCGGTTTAAGGTTAAATTTTTTAACCCTGTCTCTCAGTGACATCTTTATAGTGCAGATATTCTGCCTGTCAGGCAGCATGGATTTTGTTTCTAAAGTAGTCTCAGTTGTACTACAGTTTTGTACACAAACACGCACACGCTGACAGCCAAATCCCTCAGAGACCTGATATGCATCATGATGCAGAACTGCCTCTAGACGCAGACAAAGCTTTCTTGTTGTCCTGGTGCACGGTTGCTTTAAATCCAGAGCGCTCCTGGTGCACCTGGAGAGCTCCTTGTAGAAACCGAATAGTCTAACTGATTTGCAATATATTTAATACTGATGATATATTTATTTATGATGAATTTGCTGGTGATATAAAATTAAGCAACATCCTGAACGTTGTAAAAATATGAATACTAGTTTATTTCACTATCATCTAAACTAGACTAGATTAGATTTGTGTGATCATGGTGCTAGCAACAGCATGTTTGATTCCCAGTGATTATCAATGGAATGTCTGTCAAATGTGTAAATGAAAATTTTGTTTTGCGAGTAGTGAGTATGAGTATGAGTTTAAGACGGATGGTAAACTTTTTAAACTTCAGTAGCAAAAACAGCATTACTAAGTTTTTTTTCATTCCATCAGTTCAGACTCTGTTAAAATTGAATGAATAAAGTGATAGTTAGACTGATTGAAAAAATTACCCTTTATAGCCATATATATGAGTTATAAACACCACCATTTAAAAATTTGGGGGCAGTAAGATTTTTAAAAATGTTTTTGTAAGAAGTCTCTTACACTGCATTTATTTGATCAAAATACAATAGAAACTGAACTATGAATAGAAATAGAAATAGAAATATGATTAAAATATAAAATAACAGTTTTCTATTTTAAAATATTTTAAAATCTCATTTATTCCTGTGATGTTACAGTTGAATTTTCCGCATCATTACTCATGATTATTGAGAAATCATTCTAATTATCTGATTATCTAATGATTTAATGCTCAAAAAACATTTTTTATTCTTTATTATTGTATTTATTTATTTATTTAGTTTGATGACTAGAATTTATGGCATCATCAGCCCTTACAGTATGTGAGTTGCCATCAATACAAATCAATACTGTTACATTTGTATTCTCTGTAAGTCTAAGTCCTGTGATACACTTCAGATTTGATTGCAGCGATAACTGATGCCTGGCCGCCGAGGCTTTCACCCGTGATGAAGAGTGGTGTCACTGGTAGAGCATTCATTCTATCTATAAACACAGGGATAGTGTCTCCCATGAGTGGTTTGATTTATGTGCGGCAAGAATTCAGGTAGATCGGTGTTCACATTGAATTCAGATAAGAATCAAACTGTGGTGCTGTGTGCTAATGTGAAAAAATTGTAAATTCATAGTAAAAAAAGAAAGAAAAGAAAGGTCCTCCTAGGGTTCCGGTCATGGGAATAATGCAGAACTTAAATGCTGCCACTTTTACCTGTCGCCTCCTCAATGATTTTTTAAAAGTTTATATGTAATATATATGATTCATTTAAATACTCTCCTCCCATAAACTCCTATAAATTCGTATGCAATAAGGTCAGCAAATATGTCCATGCTTTTTCATTGCTTATATTGTAGTGTGCGTCTGTAGTATATATATGTTCAGCAAGGATGCATTAAATTGTGACAGTAAAGATGTTTAACGAAATGCTGTTTTTTGAACTTTGTTCATCAAAGAATCCTGAACAAAAGTGTATCACGGTATCTACAAAAAAAATTAAGCAGCACAACTGTTTTTAACATTGATAATAATTAAGAAATGTTTTTTGAGCACCAAATCAGCTTATTAGAATAATTTCTGAAGGATCATGTGACACTGAAGACTGAAGGATCATGTGACACTTGTAAGGTCCACGCACTTGGCCCAAGGAAGGTATCCAGTGGTGGATGAAGGTTTCTTGCATGTTCGGTCTTTTCAGCGCGCAAAGTTATTCAATTTAGGTTTAACTCAAATCTGACTCCATTTTATTATCTAATCTGACTCCATTTTAGCCTCACGGCAGCCGCTCTACGTGGGCCCCACGATCACAAACTCGCCAGTCTGATCATTAGCACTGAAGAGTAATAATACAGAAAATTCAGCTTTGCTATCACAGGAATAAATTATATTTAATCATTTACGAAAATAGAAAATATTTATTTTAAATTGTTATAATATTTCACAATAATACTGTTTTTTCTAGATTTTTGCGCATCTTTTAAAAATAAGAAAGAAAGATTATATTATATTTAGCCTTTCTGCTGCATGCTCTAGAAGTGTATCCTATAGTTTTCTGCTTGGTTTTAGTATATCATTTTAGTATAGCGTTTTATTAACCAGTATAGCTGAATCTCTACCAGTTGACACATTTCTACCATATATACCATCCTTGCAACTCTCAGGAATATATGTTTCTTAATCATACCGCTGTTCTCCTCTGTTTTGATCCAAATGCATGCAATCATGTCCTTTTTCCCTCCAAGGTTTTGAGTTGGTGTTACAAGACACCTCTGGAGGATTAGGTCCGGTCTCTTAAGCTGGATGCTCTGATCCCAGGGGTTAGACTACCTGCAGCTTGTACCTGGGTTTATGACTCATGCTCGGCTTACTATGCCGCTTTCCCTGGCAACAATAGAGAACACACATCATCTTGGCTCAGGACTGGGTGGTGCAGTGACTGAAATGCAATATATTTGAGATCTGTATGCTTATTAATTGTTTGCATATGCTTCATGCAGTTTATACAGGAATAGAAAATCTCATGCATGAATGATCTAAAACCCACACACCTAATATAGGAGGCTCAAGGACGGGTTTGAGTGGTAAAGATGAAACGCACCAGAGAAAATGAACTCACTAAATCTAAATAACTTTTTGCTGATGTATTTTATTTATTTATTTTTTTTGTAAATTAATATTCATTTGGTGACAAAGCAAAGAAAGCTTGTAGATATAGGACAAGAGACATCAGAGTCAGAACAAAGCATGTGTGATCTTTTATGACCACACACACACACACATGCATTTATGCCTTGCAGTACAACAGAATGAGATCTTTTACTTTCGCTTGAGGTGATGTTATGCGGCATTACTTGGGGGACTCCTGGAGAGAGGCTGCTTTCTGATTGGTCGCCTGGCTGCATGCGCCGTTCGCCTCCGAGGTCATCCTGGCATAAAACAATGGAAGGTCAAAGGGAGATGTGAGGTAGACAAAGACTCCAGCAATTACAATATTGATTGTGTTTTAGAAAATAAGACTGTTACGCTTACATATTTGACTTGTTCAGTTTAATGGAATTTCCAGTGCGGTAGTCTTTTCTCTTTTATGCGTTAAAATTTAACAACCTACAGTGATTATATCCTATCTTCCATTTTATCTGTAAATGCAGTGAGTAGGTCAAATAAGACTAGTTATGTCAGGAATAGAAATGTGCATCACATTTGAACCCCCTTCTGTTTAATAATATAACGGATGTAAGAGATGTTTAATGTGCAGAGCATTTGAAAGCTTGACAGTCTCTTCTACCCATTTTGATACAAAGGGATTTGCTTAACATGCAGTGGGATCTCAAGGTTTGAGAACACACTGAAAAACAGGATTCAAAGTCTAATTTAACTATGGAAATCAATGGAAAGTTTGTTTAAAATGTTCCTGAAATACTGACATTGTGACGTAAATGTAAATATTTCTAGGTCACTAATCAGATAATCAAATTTGTAACTGCTTTGTACAGATGGTCAGATGTTCTATTGAAACACATGATAATTTTTGGAACATTCTTTAAAAAAACGTGGATAGCATGATCATAAGATTACACACAAACTTGGAGTTCATGCAGCTTGAGATTTAAGGCAAAAGGAGATTTTTTTATTTTAGTTGTCACCTTTTCACTTGAATTGTTAATGATTGATAATATAATAATGCAAAATACTCTATTAGAAAAATAGAAGCATTTTCAGTAGTTCTGTCAGACATTTGGACCCCACTGTATGTGCAGTACTCCTCTGATATACGTTCATACTCATACAGTAACAGTGTCAGTCTCCTATTTAAAACCATCCATGTCAATACATAGACTTGAAGCCCTCAAGACATTTGCCAACATAATAACTTTGTTTTCCTCATTAATGAAGCCAGGTGGGCATATGGTCTTCTATTGTAGGCAGCCATATCACCCTGTAGCCCAAGACTGGTTGCCCACTGAAGCTAAGCAGGGCTGAGCCTGGTCAGTACCTGGATGGGAGACCTCCTGGGAAAACTAGGTTGCTGCTGGAAGAGGTGTTAGTGAGGCCAGCAGGGGGTGCTCACCCTGTGGTCTGTGTGGGTCCTAACGCCCCAGTGTAGTGATGGGGACACTATACTGTCAACAAGCACCGTCCTTCGGATGAGATGTTAAACCGAGGTCCTGACTCTCTGTGGTCATTAAAAATCCCAGGATGTCTTTCGAAAAGAGTAGAGGTGTGACCTCGGCATCCTGGCCAAATTTGCCCATTGGCCTCTGATCATCATGGCCTCCTAACAATTCCAATATCTGCTGATTGGCTTCATCACTCTGTCTCCTCTCCACCAATAAGCTGGTATGTGGTGGGCGTTCTGGCGCACTATGGCTGCCGTCGCATCATCCAGGCGGATGCTGCACACTGGTGGTGGATGAGGAGATACCCCCTGACAATGTAAAGCGCTTTGAGTGCCTAGAAAAGCGTTATATAAATGTAATGAATTATTATTTATTATAATTATTATTGGTAAAATAATTGCAGCAGCTGTAGATTAATAGTTAATTCTGGTGATGACAATGAATATGGACTGAAAACTGTAGTTGCCCGTCACTCACTTTCTTTAGTTACCTCGTAGGAGCACTTATGCCGAATGTAGATTATGCAGATGCAAAGACCATCCATATAGCTCAATGGTTTGATAGAAGGCCTATGAATATTTATGAGATGCCAGCTCAATTGTTGACTTTGACAATTGTTTTTTGGCATTTTAATTTCTTTCTCTTGTATGTATGTATGTATGTATGTGTTTGTGTTTATTTTTATTTTTTTCTATAGTCAACACTGTTGATAAAGATATAAATGTTCTCTGCCTCTAATTTGCAAACTGAAATAATATAGTGGGATGATGTGAGGCAGGATAACATCAGAATTCAATGTTCTCTGCCTTCTACACACAAAAACGTCCAATTTGCAATCTTTTTTTTTGTGTTTTTTCTCTCTGCCCTTTCTTGTACAATTCTTTCCTCTGCTTCCCTGATGACCAATTACCTTGTCAAGGTGCAACCTGAGCTTTCTTTCGAGCGATGCTTTGTTCAGGAATCTTCTATTTTGTCTGTCTTGTTTTTTCCTTGGAAAATCTGCAACAGTATCTAGTCTCTCTCTCTCATTTATCATACATGTTGCATAATATATTCTATTAAAGTATGTCAGGATTTTAAATATAAAGGTATAATATGTAAATCAATGGATTTGAAGGTCCTTCCTGTGCAATAAATGGGCGCCTGACAGTTCTGGTATGTACTGGACTCACTACTCTAATGAGATGTCATGGTTAGAAAATTCCAGACAATTCTTTGATAGGCACAAATAGAGACTCCTTTATATTGTTTGCTTGTATGTTGACATCCTAATTTACATCTGGTGGTGTGGCTGAGCATGCAGAATTGTTCTGTGGTAGAGAGCAATGCAATGAAATGTCTTTTACTTCAGTTTCTCCTGCTTTATTAAAGCACAAATTACCTTTTTTTTTTTTTTTTTATCAGTTTTGCTTGACTGTGTGAAAGGACCCTACTGGAGATTCTGGCAATGCACAGCCTGAAGTAAGTGTCTCAATGAAACGTGGGTGTATGTGAGATTAATTGCTGGACATGAAGTTTAATATTTTCTTCATGCCAGGGGGGCAGGCAAAACAGACAGGCCTCAAAAACTCTTAAATATTTAGTTTTACATTTGGTCCATATTGGCGTCGTAAATCAGGTTGGTGACTAATAGATTGATTCATTGTTTAGGAGGAAATGAACCCACGGTGAAGCATGAAGGTTTTTGTGTTGGGTTTTCTGTGACTGTCGGCCTGTTATTGGCTTCTTCTGCTGTTTGTTGTGATTGCTCTTAAAGCCTTTTGAAGAAATGGCTTCTATGGAGGTGATAGGCCATCTTCACTGCAAGCCTCCTTGGTTTTCCTATCTCCTTGAAGTGTCAGACCCCCTGAAGGGGGAATCTTTCCGCTCTGCAGTCCCACAGACAGATCCATGTGTTTGGGAATGGGAAGGAATAGATCACAGGACATCAGATGGAAAGATAATACATACACACCCTCACATTCGGTTCACCTTCTGTGGCAGATACTAATGCTGCTGTTGAATGATTTATTAGCCTCTGTTTTAAATTTTTCATACAATTCTAATACATGACAATAACTTTTTTTAATTATTTTTTGTGATATCTATTTTATTTAAATATATTAAACAAATACTTTATTTTTTGTGCATTTTGTTTAGCTTTTAAATATAAATATTTTATATTATTTATATACTTAATATTATTTATATACTTAAAAATATATACTTATTAAATAATACAATGATTCTAAAGACACTAATTATTTGATATCTATTTAAATTATTATATTGTTTTTTTAAATATATATTTGATATATACA
>NW_015536549.1:2246439-2246830 GCF_001515605.1 Sinocyclocheilus anshuiensis
AGGAGCAATATTTGTCCCTTTCAATTTTTTGAAATTCCATTTTCTTTTCTAAAACTGTTTATAAACATTTAGTTGCATTTATTTTTGAAGGGGTAGCATTTGTGTTAAATATATGTACTTTTCTTTCAAAATATAGGCTTATATGGACCTTGTTGTGTGTATGAACATGGTGTCTAATGAGAAAGACCTTTTCAGGTTTTGGTGTTTTGAAATTCCTCCTGATGAGGTCACGAAGTCACAGTGAACCCTGCTGGCTGTTCTATAGCGTTTAGGTGTTTCTGCAGGACGCCAGGCTGTTGTTCCCTATCTGTCGGTTACTACGAGTTATGTCGAATGACATATGGGGTCTCACTTGGGAGGCCAATCATCTCTGAGTTTAAGAGAAAACGAC
>NW_015536549.1:2246940-2249094 GCF_001515605.1 Sinocyclocheilus anshuiensis
TTGATATATACAAAATAAAATATATTTAAATAGATAATAGATAGATTTTTTTAGATTATTGAAATATTTTATATACATATTAATTAATAAAATAGATATTTAAATAGAATAGATAATAGAAAATAATTTTAGATTTTTTTAAATTATTGAAATATTTTATATACATATTAATTAGATAGATAGATTTTTATATTTTACATAGAAAATTAGATTTGTTTTTACAATTTTGTAATTATAAAATGGGCAAAATAATATATACAACACCAAACAAGAGTTGTAAGCCCTAGTTGTGCTTGTGCAATCTTTTTTCATGCATTTCTGGTCAGTGAGTGCGACAGAATGAAGGCCATTGCTGCATGTGTTCTGAATGATGATTACAGTGGAGGCCGTTAGTCTATTTTAGGAGTTCTTGCCCCATGGGTTATACCCACCACCCTTGGTAAAATGTGACCCGTTTCTGGTAAATGCTCTGTCCTCCACGGCCCCCTCTTTAGGCTTGAAACTGACCATGTGGCAAACCTTGAAATTCCAAAACACCACTTCCTCTTTGAGGAGCAGGAACAAAGATAAGCCACTTTGTTATTTCTGGGAGGACAAAAGCCTCACACAAGAAATTAGTGTAGGAGAGCTGATGTAGAAACATATTGAAAGCTTGGAGAAAAATAGAGCATTGGCTGCATTTACATGAGCAGATTTTGCATACCTGAACCACTCCCCGTGCATACGGGTATAAATAGAAGACAGGTGCAGCTACTCTTCAGATTTTTGCTTCGGAGCCGAGTGGTTGTATGAAAAGCTGTTATACTCCACAAAGCCATTCATCTGCTGTGTGTCGGGAAGCTGTTCTGGTTGGCGGTACGGCGCGAACAGCGGTGTCCCTTTCAGCAATTCCCCTGGGCGCTTCAACTAAAAGAGCAGATTTCCTAAAAGAGCAAATCACGGACGATTCGCTTCTTTTTAAAGATGCAGTTTCGTCCGTGTCCTTCTGGATGTGGTCGTTTCCTGTCCTCTGACAACGGCCACGAGTGTTGTCTTCCGTGTCTGGGCATTCAGCAAGCTGAAGACCCGTTCGACCATGGCAATGCTGCGATCGCGTCTCTCCATTCTTAAAGGGAAAGGAGCAGACCCCTCTGTCATTACCCGTCCCGGTTTCTCTGCCACGAGCAGAGGATCGCCGGCTAGTGCTCTGGGTGATTTGAGGGTAACAGTGAGAGCTTCTACGCCGGGCCACGCCCCATGGACCTCCCACCCCTTCCACAGCGCTTGTCCTGTGCGGCTGCTGGGAGATTCTGCTGGGCTGTCTTACAGCGGTCCCAGCATGTCATTCGGTGTGCCGCCGGGGGATCAGATGTCCAGGTGATTGGTGGGAAGAACTGGCTCGGTGTCACGCTTGCTGCGCCATTCCCCCTCACACGGGGATGCGAGCGCCTTTCTTCTCCCAGCAGAGTTCCCTGGTTGGCGAACCCTGGTCGAGCATCCTCCAGCACCCTCGGCAGTCAGACTTGGCGGAGCGAAGGTACGTAACTCTCGTTCCCTGATGGAGGGAACGGAGAATGGAAGGAACAGAGACGTTATGTCCCCATGCCACAACCTTGGACTATTCGCTGTTGCCGGGACACGTTCTCGGCTCCTCGGCGTAAAACCTAATGAGTGGATGCGCGCTGTTGCCTTATATACCCGCAGGCACGGGAAGTGGCTCAGCATGCAAAATCCACTAGCCAATTTTCATTGGTGTTTTCTCTTAAACTCAGAGTTGATTGGCCTCCCAAGTGAGACCCCATATGTCATTCGACATAACAGGCTCGCTTCCCCATCGTTCTGCCAGGCTGAAAGAACAAATAGGAAAGATTTGAAGCAATCTTTCACTGAAGGTTGAAATCCCTTCAAAAAACTTTTTTGTGGACGGGAACAGCAGCATGGCCTTCTCCAGCAGCGATGTACTCACCGTTAGTCCCCTTCGGTACCAAGGTCAGTGAATTTGCGCTGGGGCTTTGGGAAGGTTACAGCCTTAGTGTAGATTTTGTGGCACGCCACGGCTTGTCAACAATTGCAGCGCCACAGGGTTGTGATGATGTTCAGGTTGTGGTGTTTTCCATGGACCCCATATGTCGTTCGACATAACTCGTAGTGACCGACAGATAGGGAACGTCTCTG
>NW_015536549.1:2250147-2258618 GCF_001515605.1 Sinocyclocheilus anshuiensis
TACATAACCCTCATTCCCTGATGGAGGGAACGGAGACGTTATGTCCCCATGCCACAACCTTGAACCATTTGCTGTTGCCGGGACACGTTCTCTGCTCCTCAGCGTAAAATCTGAAGAGTGGATGCACCTGTTGCTTATTTATACCCGTATGCACGGGGAGTGGCTCAGGTATGCAAAATCCACTAGCCAATTTTCATTGGCGTTTTCTCAACTCAGAGATGATTGGCCTCCCAAGTGAGACCCCATAACATCTCCGTTCCCTCCATCAGGGAACGAGGGTTACGTACGTAACTGAGACGTTCTTGCTCTGCTGACATATCTGAGTCATTCCATCAAGGAGACTAACCTTTTGTTTTTGTAGTGAGAGAACTTTTTTTGTGAATATGATATATTGTTTTCCATGCTAAACATCCATTTACAGGGCTCGCAAAATTTCAAAATCCCTGGTAGCCCTTCGGGCAGGCATTCTTCAGATTTTGCGAGCCCAAAAATTAATTTAACTAGCCCGAATCAAAGATATTGTTTTTTTTTTTCAAATAACAAGTCAAGAGAGTAGGGGTGCAACGGATCACAAATCTCATGGTTCGGATTATATTACATTATCATATCACATTTTGAGTCACAGATCGGATCATTTTTCAGATGAGCAAAAAAAATATGGTTCTTTACTCTTTAAGCAACACTTATTATTTTAAGAACAATTTACTACATCGATACTGCAGCAAAAACTAGTAGCATATAGGGATGTAACGATTTACTCAACTCACAATGTGATATGATTCACGATACTGATTTCACAATACAATTTTCTCACAATTTCTTTTTAACAAAATGAGATTTAAGACAGATTTTTTAAAAAGGTGTCCTTTTGTTATTTCTCAGACCAAAAGGCTACACAGTACTTTGTGAAATTGTCAAACAATATACTAACTTGAAATTTTAAAACAAATCCCAAATCAAATAAATAAATAATACAAATAAAAGTTTAGATAGTAAAAATTTGAAACAAAAACACAATGGTCTGACTTTAGCTTTGTGATACTACATAAAACATCTGAACGAAACAAAAACAGCAGATGGGCTGAATGAGACGCAAATGTCACTCTCTGACAGCAGGTGGCGCTTAAACAGCAGGTATTTATAGGCTGCTGCCCCTTTAAGACCGAATGCACGTATCCAATATAATGATGCATGTGCGATAGGGATGTAACGATTCACTCAACTCACGATTCGATTCGATTCACGATTTTGATTTCACGATTCGATTCGATTCATTTAAGACAAATTATAAATTAAATGTGCATGTCCTTTTATTATTGCTTGGACAAAATGCTGCACATTTCTTTGTGAAATTGAAATATAACACTATAATAATATACTAATATAGCACTTCGCGCGAGCACCGAACTGAATTCTACATGCGCATGAATGGTTCAAAACACTTGAATGTTTAAATTGGTAAGACTTAGAAACACGTGTAAATGATAAACTATGATCTGTTTCACCCCTACAAGCGAGTGAACAACGCAAATCAAGGAAGGGATCTTATATCACTATTAAAGATAGCCCGTCTGGGCAGGGCAGTGATACATTTTGGTAGCCCAACTGGAAAACACAATAGCCCCGGGATGTCGGGCTAGCGATTTTGCGAGCCCTGATTTACCTTATTGTTGGGTGTAGTGCAGCTTGCTGCTGTTTTGTCAAGTACACTCTAGTCAGGGAGTGTTCGGGTGTGAGGATAGAAAGCTAGTACCATAAACACTGCCTTTGTCCTGACTGTCATCTTAATTTGTCACTTTGATTGCATTAAGGCTCATATCTTGCTGTGAAAAATACATTTTTCACCGTCATGCTCCTGTCTATGAATATTTTGATAAAACAAAAACAGACCTAAGGCTTGTCATTTCATAGCACTCTGATTACAAATGCATTTTGTGTAGAGCGCTGCATGGAGATCGACATTCAAAAGCATGATAATCTTGGTCTAGATGAGTTAGCCCCCTGTTAAATGCATCACAAATCATAAAAATATCAGATCTATTTGAACTTTTACAATTCTTTTATTGCTAAAAATGAAAAAGTGATGAAAAAACGTCATCCAGATATGAGACCTTGCTAACACTTGGCATCTCAAGTGTCTTTCCTTCACATTAGGAATTGTTTTTGACACTAATTCATTACAGAGCAGCTCTAAAAGGAACAGTTCACCCAAAAATGAAAATAATGTCTTTGTTTACTTGTCCTTGTATTAAACTTTATGCAGAATGTCCGAGCTGCACTTTTCCTTGCGTCATGCCAAATGGATTCTAAATGCAGCTTACAAAAGACAAAACAACAGTATTTTGACTGTGATTATTGTAGGTGCAAAATGAACAGTGCCTCAAATCTGTCGTCGTTTTAGTGAATTTTGCCATTTTTAAGTTAAAGTACATCACTTTACTTAGAAGTTTTTGCACACTGGTGGTTGGGGGAATCAGTCCATAAATTTTACTAATCATTAATTTTTAATTTATAGCTTTTTGTATCATAAAAATAGTCAATATGACTTCCACATCTTCTGAGGTTCTCAGTATGGAAAAAAGCAGCTTGGACTAAGATCTTTTGTGTGCGAGGACAGGAAAATATTTTCAGCTGTATTTGCACCGCATTTTGTGAAGTCGTCGTATTTTAAGACAGCAAACATTTTTTTGCAATTACAGCTGCCTCCCTTGGTAGGTGTGCTGTTTTGCATTTTTAATGCATGTGCGCAAGAGCAGTCAATGCCTTGATTTTGCATTTACCCTTGGAGCTTGTTGCAAGTTTCTGACAGTATTTCATGAAACAAATGTGTCAGCGGGAAGGAGGCTAGCCACTGTGAGGCTCAGAAAGTTGAATAACAGAAGCAGATCTGACACGCAGCCAAAATATTATTCGTGCCAAAGCTGCAAGATGCATCATTAAGGAGAGAATAAGCCCTGCCGAGGCCAGCGATAGAAAAACAACTTGTGTGACCAATACATTAGCCGGTGGATCCCAAAGGTTACTCTCTAGTGAGGACAAGCTCCCTACACATTTTCAAGGTGACAACAGAAATGAGTCAAGCATGATCACATGTTAAAACAGACTGTATAAAAGAGGATCTGATATTAGATGAGGAGTTTTGGGTTTTTGTGGACAGAGGAGATGAACCTGGGGAAAGTTATGTTTTTAGCATTTCATCAAAATTCTAAATTTATCTCAATGATTCATCCTGCAACCAAGTAATAGTCCTTAATACACTGAAAGTGGAAGTTAGTCTCTTCTTATATGCTTCAGGTAAAAAATGGTTTAAAATGAAAGTAGCTGTCCAAATTTCACAGTTATTTTAAATTAGAATTTCAGAGTGGAGTGTAAAAATTAAATGTTTTCACCTTCAGAGATTCTGTAGCTCAAACTGTGTGGAGGTAAATTTTTCCCTGACACTAGTATGTGTCCGAAAGAGAGCATGAGGAGTTCTATTTTTCTGTTCTGAGTATTGTACAATACTAATGTAGGTTTTATTACCCTGTTGTGGATATTTAACTGTGTTTATTCAAAGAACAATTATAGTTGTAAAATTACAATATACATTAAGTTAAATGAGTTCTAGCTAATGTCAAATAAATACTGCTATAGTTTCAAAGAAAAATATGATGATAAAAAATAGTTTACAAATTGTTGAGTTGTTTTATGATGTTGTTAATTTAATATTGTGATTTATTTTAATTCTACAGTTCTTTAATAATATAGGCCAATCTTAATTTATCCATGACAAAAACATAATAATGATAATAAAATATTAATTTTCAGAAAGCTGAAATATATAAAAATCTCTAAAAGCTTTTTATCACACAGCATGCGGTGTAACAATATGCAGTGTGTTATAAATAAATATCATAAAATGATTAATACAAATTAAAATGGAAAAAAATATTAATAAAACTAAAATAATAACAATTTATATTATTATTATTATTAGATTTTCCAAATTAAAATTATTTGTATTTTATTGGTCTTAATTTATATTTTTATGAATAATACTATAATACATTTTATACATTGTTATTAAATACAATATGAAATTAAATATTTATATAAAAATATTCATTATGTAAAATGTATAAATGTGTGTGTGTATATAGTTACATAGTACAGTATTAATACAGTTTTCAAGGTCAGTCATTTGTGTTCATATCTTAGCTAGACCTTTAGTTAATGGATTTTAATGTTGGTGCTGCAATGTTTGTATTTATGGGTATGTGTGCGTGTACATATTTAGGGTTGCTACACTAAAGAAAAAATGAAGCAAAGAAAAACCTAATAAGGAAAGATATATTAATGGTTTGAGCCCAGTCATCCAGCAGAGGGAGATGTTTTACTGTAAGTGTTCATGTCCATGTAAGTCAAGCTTTCTAATGTTGTTTGTTAAGTGTGTGCATTCACTGCATTGTAAACCACTGAGATGTGCAGTCCAGTGTTTCAAGTCAGGTTTAGGAATTAAGGAATAGTTCACCCAAAAATGAAATATGTAATTTTTTTCGCTAATGCTGTTTCAAATTCACATGATCTTAATTTTCTGTAAAACAGCTACAGTTACAGTTCATAAGTGACCACATCTGTTAATGCTGAATTTTTGCAGGAACTGTTCCTTTAAGTAAACCATTCCTGTCATTTTCTTTTAGTCCATATACAGATGTGGACTGGAGTTACTTTGTTCTCGCTGTTTCTAAAATAAGTTGACAAGCTATAGTTTGATTTAGAGTCTAAATTTGCTCCATTATTCCATTGAAAGCTTGCCAGAACACAACAATGCAATCTAATTTTAGTTCATGTTTTTTTATGCCTCGATTTTTGAACTGTTGATGGCACAAGGGCCTCTGCGATAATGATAAAATCACAAAGTGTGTGAAAAGATGTGTCACTTCTTCACTTTTGATTGAACTTGTTTGAGGACATCCTTTTATACCACCGTTCTCTCAGCATGTCAGACTTTAAAAAGGGTCTTTTTATACCGTCGCGTTTGAAGGTTGCCACAGCTATGATTCACACACAGTGCTCTGGCAAAGAGTTCTCCCTTATCAGCTGGAAGGCAGTTAGTCAGTCTGAATAAACTGCTAAATGGTCACAGAGGTCGTGCAGCCTCATCAACTGTGCAGACAATGTCTACTTTATGACCTTTATATAATATGTTTTAGACGGTTGTAAGAATGCATATTATCTCATCTGAAGGATCAGCCCGGACATTTCAAAATAAGAGTCCCCGTGTATTTCGGGCTTGTTTATACGTTTTTTTCTTTCTTTCCTTTTTCTGGGCGTTATTGGTGTTTTGGTTACACAATAAATTGTATTTAATTTAATTTCCATTTAAGTAGTTTCTGTCTGGGATGCTTCCCCACTTGAAGAAAAGTCAAAGAACATTATTTGACACATATTATTCATTATATAGATTTGACTAATATTAGTAAAATCTGTGTCCCATTCACTGAGAGAGACACTATGACAAAGCAAGGAGAACTCTACCATTTAAATGCTGTAATTTTGGATTATGTACAATGCATAATATGAGTATGTGATAAATGTAATAGTAGTCTATATCATTAAAATGAATTTCAATAAATATTATTTTAATAAACATTATTTGTTATTTGTAACATGTAGTAGACCATTTTTGTGCCGTGGGTAATAGGAGGATTTTCCACTCAGCTTCCACTGCAAGTTTATTTCAAACCTGTGGGAAGCACTGAAATTAAGGCTCTTTTTTTTAAGGCTCCAAACACGTTTTCCTCCCAATTTCTCATTTACATAATGCATCCGGAGGTATTATTTGTGATTTATGTAATTTTGAAATAATTCCTATAGTGATTTCATTAGATACTCAAGTCTGAGAAGAAACACAGGTGCTCGTAACATTAATAAAGTGCTGTGATTGAGAGCTCATTAATGTAATACAATCATTTTTACAAATATTTTTTATTACCATGATTTTTATCTCACAATAGGCAGTGAAACAAATTCTATCATGATATGTTGTTTAAACTTTAAAATGAAGCATAATTATATATAAAATATTGTTAATAAATGTATATTAAAACCAATATAGAATCAATGTTATTGTTAATCAGAAATATAAAATCTAAAAATAATTAATAACAACAAAATGATAACAACAACAACAACATTAATATTAATAATTTGTAGTAGTAGTATTATTTGTATTATATTGGTATTTATATTTTTTATAAATAATACTTTATTAAACTAATGTTTTTATAGATTATTATTAATACAAATCTAAATGAAAATCAATACTTATTTCCTCCTTTTTGTTTTTAATTATTTTAAAACATTTTCTGAGAATCTTTTACATGTATTATTATTATTATTAGAAATAAAATTATTATAATGATCATGATTGTTATTCATTTTCGTTAATGGGAATTTTTGCTTTATGAAAATGAGAATTTGAGGGGTGAAATGTGCTTAATTAAATTAAATTAATGTCACCATGAAAAAAAACAACTAAAATGAGGCTTGATTTTTTTTTTTTTTAAGTGCATAATATTAATTTTGATTGTAGGGTGAAGTATTACCTGGGGAAAAAAAAATTATATTTCTGGATGGGTTCTGTGAAATTGATCCAGAGAGTTTGTATGAGGCGTTCATGCATGCATATGTACTGTATACTGTATGTGAACATCACCAGCACTGGGTTTGGAGCTGCATTCTGCGGATTAGTCTCCTTTCATTCCTCCTTTAAATCTCTAGCTCTGAGTCAATTCTTACCACACACACACACACACTTGTCTCTCTCCATCCATGTTGCCAAGGGTAACAGTGGAGAAACACACGCAGACGTCATGCAGGGAGAAGTGGGGAGGGGACGCGAACACACAATGCAGTGCTCACTATGACACAACCCAAAGAACATACACACATTGAGGTGGCCTGATGCCAAATCTGCATACTGACGGTCCAAAAAAGGGTGAGGGGTATCAAATCAGTAGTTAAAATCATAACATCCCTATATTCCTTGATATATCACAAGATATGAGTGTATTGTGAAATTTAAAAGCTAGTAGAGATGATAGATCTCACCATATGGTGTCTTTTTGTGAGCACTATTTTTATTTTTTTGTGGACTATATACTAGATGAGAGATTGACAGCCCAGAACTAGCATTTGCGAACGTCTATGTCCCGTGTCCTTGAAATAATGAGCTGAAATCCAGAGGCAGTTTCCAGACAGGGCACATTGAGGCCAGGGACCAACATCTTATGAGCACATCCATAGATAAGCAGACACTTTAATAAATTGGTCAACCTGAGACATGTTATTTCCTGATATCAAGAGATTTAATTGGAGTGCAACTATTGCAAAATCTACTGATCTGAAGTCACATTAATAATTCTTAACAAGAAAGATATTAAATATTAACATTCTTTCCAATTAAATGAACAAACGTTCAAAACATTTAGGATCTGTAAGTTTTTTTTTTAAAGAAATTAATACTTTTATTTGGCAATGAGGCATTGAATTGATCTAAGTGACAGTAAAGACATTTATATTGTTTCAAAAGGTTTCTGTTTCAAATAAATGCTGTTTTTTAAACTTTATATTAAAATAAGAATCCTGAAAAAATGTACCAGTTTTCACAAAAATATTAAGCAGCACAACAGTTTTCAGCATTGATAATAATACAAATGTTTTTCTAAACACCAAATCAGCATATTAGATTGATGATTTCTGAAGGATCATGTGACACTGAGCACACTGATCAATTTTCTCTCTTTCTCTTTATATTATATAGAATATATATATATATTAGGGATGGGAAGATTCACCGATTCAGTGCATCAGCATAAAAGTTTAAAATGTGTGCATCGGCTACAAGTTGGCATTTGTATCGCGATGCATCATTTCTAACATGTTTGCATCGGTAAAAAACTATTTATTTATATATAATTACTAGTGGATGCGCCATACTTTTATTATTTAGAAAGTGACCAAAAATCTGTGACCAATATTTTATATGTAGATTGATTTCTCCTCTCTAAACTGTTTCTCAAGCGCGTTCTAGCTCTCATCACCACTGCTGCTGCGTGAATCTGACGAATCACAACCAGTGCTTAATTTGTAAATTGCAAGGTCCCGGAACAAAGCGGGGTGACGGATCCGGCATGTGATTACAGGAGGGAGAGGTAACGGAGCATTCGCGCAATCACATTGGTGGACCAATTTAAGTGATTAACAGTGTGCATCAGTTGCTTTTAGGGTCCGTGCTGTCATGAATAACCTGGAAAAGCCATGAAATTTTAAAACAGCAATTTCCAGGCCTGAAAAAGTTTTGAAAAAATTGTGGAATTTTATTTTACAAATCTCTGTATAATAGAGTTATATTTAATCAGGTCCTAAATTTCGGTGGGGGATTGTGTGTAGCTATATCGCATAGTTTTACGCATTCCTGCAGCTTTCAA
>NW_015536549.1:2263118-2288160 GCF_001515605.1 Sinocyclocheilus anshuiensis
CATTCCTGCAGCTTTCAACTTTATAATGAGGGAAATTCCTGCATTTATTCAATATAGCATGTAGGTTAGATGAGCAAATAAATCCACACAAACTATAAGATTAAATCAGTCATTTGAAACCAGCGTTTGAAACCATGAACTCTCTCAGCGCATCTTGTCTGCACTACAACGAGCTGCGATACAAGACTTTCATTCGCATTTCGGGACAGCTGAAAGAACTGTCACTTGACTAATTGGGTCATTGTTGCAGTGTCACAAAAATGTATAATTTGCACATCTTTTTAAGTATTTTAAGCCATTTGGTACTTGCGCACTCCAGAGGCTGTATTCTGTGCGCTCACACAGTCACATCCAAAGTGCGCACGTATAAAGCCGCCTCGCGAGTATTATATAAGAGTTATTTTTCGTAGTTTGTTGAGCTTAAGCGACCAAATACACACAAAATGATGTCTAAATGGCCGTCCTGGCGAGTATCCTCTTTAGCATAGTAGGTTCCTAAATGTAAACAGTTAAAGCTGCAGTCCGTAACTTGTTTTGGTTAAAAATGATCCGAAATGATTCTAATTTGAGCGGTACGGGTAGGTTTTTTCGCGGGAAATTCGAGCATGCTGCCGCGTCATTACGTCACGTCTGTTAACATAAAGAAGTTGTCCCGGCTAGTAGGCTATCGCATGTGAGGATCCTGCAGGTGGCCGATCGTTTAAGAAAACCAGTTCGAAGGGAGCATAATTTGCTTTTTGGGTTAAAATTTCTTAATATGAAATTCGAAGAGTATGACAATAAGATTAGACTGTGCAGAAATTGAAATCAACACGCTAATACACACTATACTCATAGTCACCAATGCTGATGTTGTTAACTTGAATCATTTTTATGGTAATGCTTTTTTCCTCAGTTGGTCAGAACAAACGTGGCAGACTTGTTACTTACTTGTTCAGATGGCAATATACGGTGAAAATGATTATTTGGGTCATATTCCAAGACGTAGGCTAGAATCTGTGATTGCGAAGTACAGTAAATATCCACACCGGTGCGGTGACTAACTGACACATACTCTTCAGAACATTAGATTCATTCGCACTGGAGTCGCGCCGACTCACAACCCACGCAAGCTAGATAATTCCGCACACAGCTGCAATTTCAGGTTTTCAAACAGAGATGGCGACAAAGAGGCAAAACTTACGGACTGCAGCTTTAAGAAAGAAAACGCACGTGTAACAGTATGGATCCGTGCATTCGGTCTTGTGTGAGCAGCCTCATGTGAGCAGCCATTCACATGTCACGTCTTTTGCGCGGTGAAGTTTGTTATTTCAAATGTAGATGTGCGGAGCGCTCATAATAGAAGATTTTTCATGAAATATATACACGCTATAAGTCAGCACGAACGTCTTTCATTGGCGCGTGAGGAGGGGGATCCGCCAAAATGAGGTGCCGGATCTGGATTAAGCCCTGATCACAACACTACGAGACCTGAGGCCTGTTTCATAAAAGATGCTAAGAAAAGCGGGTATTAAAGTCTAAAACCTTACATGAAATAACCTAACAAATCAATCGGCTAAAGCGCTTCCTTAAATGACAATTTAAGTTCACGCAATCTCACTAATTTGTGCACACTTATTCTTAATCATCCCTTAATGTCGATGGATCAAATCGATCCACCATGGCAAACAGCGAATAAATTTGTGCTGTTTAATGCATTTGAGACGTTGTGTTTTCCTCCGTGCATAACTGACATTTATATTTTTCATCTGTAAATGTTAGAAAGTCATGCAAATATATCCATTTTGCCGTCAGGAGTGGGCGAGGCTTACGCGAGTGAACGAGCGCTGCTGCACGCTAAACAGATGGAGCGCAATCGAATAGTAGCACAATAATTCTGAGTAAAATATACATTTTGCTAAAATATTTGTTCTTGGACATTAAATGTGTCTTTTGTAGAATTTTAAACATACATATAAATGTATTTTTATGATAGCAGTAACTGTCAAGGGACTATTGTAATGGGTAAATCAAATATAAGCTAGTACAGTACTAAGCTCAAATGAGTTAATGTGTGTTTCTTATACCAGTTAAAATATAGTCATTTTCTTTATTATTTATTTTAATTTTTAATTCAGTGATTTTAACTTTTAATTTAGTTATTTTAATGCTTTAAAGAGCGATTTTAGATTGTAATGTTCTAATGTTCTGTTATCTGTTCTGCAAACTATAAAAGGTACAGCTGTAATAAAACCAAAGAGAAAGGCTGCATGGCTAGGAACGGTATAAAAAAAAGTCAAATAATAGTATGTGAGAGAGTCAGAGCTTGATCTAGGCCTATGTTAAATTTGCTTTATGGAACCAAATCATTTGACAATGAGTCAGACTTACTGAAATAAGCCTGGCTTATTTGGTAAACTTTTTTAATGAAACAGGCCTCGAGGCATAAGAAGTTATCATATTTTTTCCATTGCATCGAATTGGATTGTGTTGAATATAATCGAAATCGTATCCCACTGCATCCTAATAGGGGTGAATTGTATCGCATCGCATCGGTAGCTGCTTCATATGTATCTTTAATGTTTCGCGTCATTGGCTATGCATCGAGATGCGTATCGCATCGGCCTCATTATGGAGATGCACATCCCTAATATATATACCTCTGAGGGTGAAATAGAGATGACAGAAATTATACATTGCACGAGAACATTGACAGGCAGGCACACACTTGAAAAACTTGGTCACCTTGAGACAGATGCTGTTTCCTGATATCAAGAGATTTAATTGGATTGCAGCTCTTGCAAAATCTGCTGATCTGAAGTCATATTAATAATTCTTAACAAGAAAAAGAATCGATTAAATATTAACATTACTTGCAGTATTTCCACAGAGGCACCACTTAAGATATTGATATATCTAGTAAGACTGTCTTAATTGGGCCTTCATGCTATGTTCATATGTTTCTTGGAGTATTTTACAGCGTAAAAACCCTGTGTTGTACATACTTTTACATTGATTATACATCGTTTTAAGGTGGTCTGTCATAACCAGAAGGATGAGACTGTAGCGTCATCCACGACACATCTGTACATTTTTCAGATTTCTTTGGTTCTGTTCACAATGAACTGCTCACATTTTAACCAAACTACAGGTTTCCTGCACAGTCACCAATCTTCCTGTCCATTTAGATATTTTTGTCTGTCTTCCAGGATTTTGTGTTAATTCTCCCCCGATCTTCCGGCTAAGGTGTTCCTCCTGCGGTGCAGACATGGTTAGTCACTCTTAGAGAAGTGAAGCACAATTTTCAGCTTGGGGGGCCAGTTTGAAGTGCTCGCTGAGGTCATGCTTACAGAACATGGGATGAATTCATGAAGGATGTTCATAAGTGCCTACTTACTTTATTCAGAAGTTGAATGTAATGCATTGAGTGTTTCCTGCTGGATTTTATAAGCTACATGAGCAAAAACAAAATAAAAACAGTGATATTGTAAAATATTATTACAATTTAAAAGAACTGTTTTGTATATATTTTAAAAAACAAATTGTTATTGTAAAGCTGAATTTTCAGCAGTCTTACTCCAGTCTTCAATGTCACATGATTCTTCAGAAATCATTCTTATATGCTGATTTGCTGCTCAAGAAAACAGTCTTGAAAACAATTGTGTTGCTTAATATTTTTGTGAAACTCGTGGTACATTTTTGTGAGAATGTTTGATAAATAGAATGTAGAAAAAACTGCATTTGTCTGAATTAGAAATCTTTTAAATGCTTAATAAAAATAATAATTTCTTGAGGTAAAAAGCTTGTTTGTCATTGTATGCAACATGTCTAAAGCTGCTATTTTATGATATTTAGGGTGGTTTTCATCCTTTTTGGAGCACTTTCATTGTATGGAAAACATTAGCTTGGATGGTCTTCCTAGTTGTTTCTTTGGTGTTTCATGAAGGTCTACACGTTTTTTTGTTATTAGATGGTCTGTTGTTTTGAAATGTTCTTTAAATTATGTAAAGTAAAGGTGAAAACATCTTTTTGTGTTAACAGCTGGCAAGCCAACAGTGCATTCACACAGACAGGTGTGAACTAATGAAACGTTAGCATCTTAATATCCCACATAGACTTGGTATTGGTTATTAGTGATGTGATGCTTGTTTTCTGAGACCAATAACAGTCTGTTGCAGTCAACAGGGGGTGTTGTGCTGTAGTAATTAAAGATCTAGACTGCTAACAGAAAGAGTTTGAATCCCTCATTGAATTACCATTGTGCCCTTCAGCAAAAGACTTACAGCAGCCCCAGGTTTCTACAGTGATGATTCTCCGTTAGAAGTGCACTTTAAATTGCTTCGGGTCACAGCATCTGTTAAATGACTAGAACTCAATAGGAGCTTATGATAGTATCACTAGTTCAGGTGAGGGAAGGTGAAAGGAACAGGCAGAGAAGTGCTGTTGACCTCAAGCGATGTTGTGTCTGATGTCTAATTAGTATGATGATGATTATGTTTGGTATAACTGAGAATGAGTTTTTAAAAATGCAAGTAAGCATAGAAATAATAGATTTGGAAAAAGTTCTGTCATTTTTGGATTTTAGCATTTACACGCTAAATGGTAAAGAGATCATACAGAGATGCTGATACAGCTGCTCAGGGGTGCTCTTTTCAAGCTCAGGAGACTTTTTTTTTTTTTTTTTAAGTGACGTGACATGTGGCCAAGTATGGTGACCCATACTTGGAATTAGTGCTCTGCATTTAACCCATCCAAAGTGCACACACACAGCAGTGAACACACACACACCGTGAACACACACCCAGAGCAGTGGGCAGCCATTTATGCTGCGGCACCCGGGGAGCAGTTGGGGGTTCGGTGCCTTGCTCAAGGGCACCTCAGTCGTGGTATTGAAGGTGGGAGAGAGCGCTGTACATTCACTCCCCCCACCTACAATCCCTGCCGGTACGAGACTCGAACCCGCAACCTTTGGGTTACAAGTCCGACTCTCTAATCATTAGGCCACGACTTCCCCCAAACTCCAGACTTAATGGAGTTCTTAGTTATGAGTAAGTTGCAAATTAGTCTCAGGTGTTGCTCCTAAGGACAACTTTACATTTTATTTACATTTAATGCATTTGGTAATCCAAAGTGACTTTCATTGCATTGAAGGTTACATTATAATGCATTTTATCAGTTCATTAATTTCCTGGGATTCAACCCCGTGACTTTGGAGTTGCTAGTGCCATTTTCTATAGTTTAAGCTACAGAAATGCTCAAAACAGAAATAAAAGTAGAAAAAAAGATGTTGAGATGGTAGCATATTTGGTCTCAGAAGAATCTGAGCACAGTTTGAGACATTGTGGAGATCTCATAATCATGTAATATTACTGGATTTTATTCTTTGGAGAAAAATCTTAGGAAATTTAAATGGATAGTTCACCCAAAAATTTGAATTCTGTCATAATTTCCTCACACTCATGTCAGTCCAAACCTGTATGACTTTCTTCTGTGGGAAGCTAAAGAAAATATTTTGAAGAACATTGGGAAGCAAAGATTTGAGGCCATTGACTTGCATTTCTATGGAGGAAAAAAAAAACGCTGAGCCATTTCTCAAAATATCTTCTTTCATGTTCCACAGTAGAAAGAAAGTCATACAGGTTTGGAACAACACGAGGGTGAGTAAATGATGACAGAATTTTTATTTTTGGGTGAACTATCGCTTTCAGTAAAAGTCTCCGTTTGCTCTCCATTCCATCTTATTTTCTAGGAGAAATGACAAGAGATTTTTTATATCTTTCCTACAGCTGTTAAAATAAGCATGCTGTGATGATCATAAGAAACATTTATAGCTGGCTCCTGTCAGGATTTATTCATTTTCGTGTCTCCTTACCTTGTGAGGCTTTTCTTTTTGTGACATGTTTGGCAGCATAAAGTCTACATCATAAAATCATATTTAGAACAGCTGCTCAGTGATCAAAGGATAAGCAAATACACACATTATTTTCTTTGGACACACACCCATACTAACACACATCCTTGTCATAAATTAGTCAGATTTACACAAAGAACACAAGGAGAGGGAAAAAAGAGAAAAGTTACTTTTTGGCAGCAGTGGCCTCTTACTCCATACTGTACACACACACTCACGCGCACACACACACACACACACACAATCTGAATGGCTCTTAAGCAAAGTGGTGGCTTGCAGTCAGCAGTTAGTGAAGCGCTGCAGATCGACAGCTTGCTCTGTCTCTCCTCCCTCCCTCCCTTCCTCTCTCCCTCTCCTCTCCTCTCTCACAAGCACACCATCACAGCTCGGCAGTCGTCCTGACAGGAGCACGCACTCTTCCGCTCTCCTGCTCTTTTGCTGATTAATTCCAGTCACTCATTCGTGCGCCAAGCCGCCCACACGGGGTTTGCAGAGACACTCCGATTTCGTTCGCTCACCCTTCCTCTCCCCCATCCTGGGGAGTTTACCACTGGATTAGTGGACGTTTTTTTGTTTTTGCCCCCAGCAGCGGGAGAAGGACGGGCGAAGCGTGAGGATGGCCCAGCAAGCGGCCGTGGGCCACCAGGACACGCTGGCAGTGCCGCCTATGCCCAAGCACGTCGGGCTGAACGAGGACCTGGTGAAGATCCTGAGGGAGAACCTCCTGCAGCAGGAGCGACCCCGAGGGCACCGCCGCTCGCCCTCCTCTATTTCGCCCCGGCTGTCGCCACGGAACTCCCCCCGTCTCCTCCGACGGATGCTTCTCAACAACAACATCCACAAGCAGAGGCGCTTCACCGTGGCACATACTTGGTAGGACAGTGCCTGCCGTGTTTTTTTTGGGTGTTCTTGTATTTTTATATGTTGCTTTTTATAAGAGTTGGAAAAAGGAGCATTTGTATGTATGTTTTGTTCTCTTGTCAAGCAGTTTATATGCGTGAGAAGTTTTGTTGTTTGTTGTGTCTTTCGGAATCATTTCTATACGCTTCCTACCTGTCACCTGCTGGTTTCTGCGTCACGTTGAGTGCCGACTGCCGTTTTCAGCCCGCTGGCATGTTTTTTGCTGTGCAGGCAAACAAATATTAATGTGTATGTTCTCCTTTGATATTACCGGTCTTTCCATAACACCTGGCAGATGCTCTCGTGCCACTGTTGAATAAATCATAGCTGCATAAACGCTCTTTCAGGCTTCCCCCTAAAGGCGAATGTTGAGGGATTAATAACTACATATCGAACTTCATCCTCCAGTATCCTAATCTTCCAATTTTTTGCCAGCAGAAATGAGATGGAACTAATTGTTTTTTTGTTGTTGTGGTTGTTGAATGTGTCAGAATACTGGGCTCCAGGAAGGATTTTTGTATTGCCTTCTACATCTTAATTTCACACTTCTTTTCCTGCCGCCTCCTTGCCATTTGGATTACTGTCACAAGCCACTTCAGAAATACATTTAACAGAATTTCAGTGGTGTTCTTTGGCCTTTTTTCCATTCCGGATCCAAGAGAGTGTCTTTGTCACTTTTAAAGCTGCGATGTAACGGAAGTAGCGACAGATCTTTTCTTCCATTTTGTGATGTACAGCCAAGTGCAATAGATTATCAGAAACCAAAAAAATGTAGGACAGGACTTAGTTCTATACATTGGTTGTTGATTGGTTTTTGAAATGTGGGTGTCAAACCTTCAAACACCCTTCTAGCTCACGTTCATCTGCATACACTTTTAAGCAGATTAAATGATTGGAGTAGTCCTGCATACGTCACCTGAGAGAAGTCTGTCGTTTTCAGTGGAAGGTTCAGTTTTGACATTTTGATTAAACATTACGAGGTCAGAACCTTTTTAAAAATGAAACACATGCACTGATGAAATGTTTACAGTAAGAGCTATAAGATGCATCCAGTAAATACTTGGGTAAATTAGCATTTCATGCTGACTTTAATGCAAATTATATCACACATTTGTACATTCTTACTGATTTTGCAATAATTTATATTGATGCTACCCTCAAGATGATTTCTCTTCAGAGAAACACTCTGGCCTTATTTAAAAACCTCTGAACTGATGCGCTCATCCAAGGTCTATTAGCTTGTTTGGTTAGAGACGGCTTTCCAGAGAATATCATCTTTCAGAACCGTAGGGGTGTAATCAAGGTGTCAGCGTCTATGCTCATCAAAGCTGCTTTAAATGTAGATGGCCTTGTGCATGTGCCCTCATATTTCCAGTATATGTCACATATCTGCAGACATAATTTGTAGTGATAACATGCATACTCAGAATTCCAAGTCAAGGGTACATGGTGTTGTCGATAATGAGAAATACACCCTTGTTATTTGCAATTAGGTATTGCTGTTGTGCAGAAAGTGCTTCTTGTTTGTCAGTTGACTTAAGACAGCTAGGCATTATTGACGTATCTGTTTTTGCTCTCAAGAGATCCCTTTGTAAACGTTACCCATCTAAAAGAGGAAAAATCCCTTCTGTGTTTCAGATGCGATTAATTGGCCCACATTTCAGAGGTGTGGGAGCTGTTTTGTGTAAATGGTAAAAAAAAGGAGATCAATTTGCTCAACAGCTGTTGGATTCAAATGCCTTTTTTAACGCCATTATTTCGCCCCTGCACAAGAAAATAGCTCCATCAATCAAGTGAAATGATGCCTGAGGTTTTGCCATTTGGGGGGTGATTTCAAGGGTGGCCTCGGATAGAAATCTCTCTGATTTTGGTTATTTCACATTTCCAGTACATTTTCATGTCCACATTATGTCTATATACAGTAAATATAAGATAAAATATTAAACTAAGTATTATTTTTTTTTTCAGATTAAAATAACATTAGTTTCTTTTGTCGCAATATTCCTATTAAGTGAACATGGAGTGAATTTTTAAATAATTTTACATTCAAAAAAAATTTCACCATGTCCCTGGGTGTAAAACACTTTACTTCTAAAATTATATTTTATTACTTGAAATTAAAATTAATAGGAAATGTTCCTGGTTCTTTAATCAAAAGGTTTATAAAAGGGTTGGACAGAATTTAAGAAGTGTGAGTTTGAATTGAATTGGCCTGATCCATCCATCTTGATCAATCCATCCGTCCATCTTTTTTTCAAAGATTTTAAACAAGTCTTTGTCATGCCAGCATTTAAAGTTTGACTTGACCAACTTTAATGTTCTAGTTGAATTTCAGTTTAATTCTACTTCCATGCGTTCAAATTACAGCCGCAGCTTCAGCGTCTATTTATAGTGTAGCGGGTGGGACACTTCAGATTCTAGAGAGCATTTGATTGGACAGAATGTTTGACAAGCAGCTGAAGTGCAGGGTGATGTCATCAGAATCGTTGATCCATATTGGCGGAAGTTAGAGAATGTTTTGTATGCTTAGAGAAAGATTTGAATGCTTTAATCTTCTAAATGCGAATTTTGTCATTGTTTTGGAACACACTAGCTTATAGATAACCTTATGGCTAACATATTCATACTAAGTTGGCACACAACTCTGGTTTCCAACAAAACATTAATAGTGCATGTGTTTCATTAATAAAGCTAACTTAGCAATGGCAAACTCAAGCTTTTTTCCCAGTGTGTTTCTTTTTTTGTTATTTTGTAAATGTGTAAATCTGACGTACCCTGAAATACGTTCCTAAATTAAAATGCATGCACAAGTTCAGAAGGTACTGCCTAACGAGAATGACCCACATGTGTCTTGTTTGCAAGAGCAGATGGTCAGATGACAGAATGAAATAATAATTTATCGCTTATTAGGAATCGCTTGTAATCGCTTGTAAGGACTTAGGTGCCAATTAATGTTTCTTTTGAATCATGACTAGGAAGGCAGTGCATCTCAAATGTTGGTCTTTTTCTAGATTTTGTCAGGCCAGATAGGGCTTTAGAATCTTTTATTCAGAATCATTTGGACTGGATGTGACATTGTATGAGGCTGGATGCCCACTGTGATAAAAAGCAGTACTTCACAGTCATGGTACGTTTTTGAAAAGATGAGAGGATGCAACGTTTACAACAGTCCTCAAATCAAGTCCCCTTGTTATATTTCCTCTCTCTAACACTGAGACAAACTAGAGATATTTTTACAAATGTACGATACAGATCATCAGCACCACTGCATGCATGCTGTGCGCTCGTTTTCTCGCTCTCCGGTATAGTCATACTCTCGCTCACACAGGAATGCACAAAAAACAAAAACAGAAGTACACACAGTCACGATTCCATCACCTCCCTTTCTTTCCTGCTCGCCGGCACCGTGAGTTATCTTAGTAATAAGTTAGATAAAGTGTTTGAGAGATTTCCAAAGGCCTTGAACTGTAGAATGTGAGGAGTGATGTAAGAGGCACTGCAGGTTGGGTGGAAGAGATGGAAAGAATGCATGCAGAATGGAGAGGAGAACCAGAAATGGTATAAGGACCACTATAGAAAAATTAACGAGAGAAACTGTAATGCTCATTATAGCTTTTTCCATGACCTTCATGCAAGTTGTTATGTTTAAATGGCTGATGACTGATAACCAGAACTGATTTTTAACACATTTTTATTAGTAGTAATAAATTGTTCTTCTGATTATTATTATTATTTTATATATTATATATATATTATTATATTATTTATAATCAAAATAATAATTATTTATAGTTTTTATTGTTGTTGTTATTATTGCTAATAATAACAATTATTATTAACATCATAATTATTATTGTTATTATTTATACTAATAATAAAGTTTTTTATTTTGTTAATAATACTACTTCTACTGATAATAATAATAATACTAATTAATAATATTAATAATAATAATTGTTTATTATAAAATATAAAAATATTTTTTTATCACGCTTTTATTGTTTTTATTATGTAATAAAATTTGAAGCAAGGTTGTTTTGCTAACATTTAAAGTTTATTTTCATCTTTGTTTTGCAGTATATCTGTAAGGTGTAAAATGGCTGTATATACCAGTCGAGTAGAAAGGTGTGAATACTAGTAAAAAAAATGTGGTCAAAGGGTTATCAAGTCTGTCTTTATTCTCAATATGCATCATTATGAAATCCTGCATTTTAGTAAAAAAAAAACCCCCCGTCAGCTTAATGAAGTGAAAGTGCCAATGCATTAGTTTTTTGCACAATAATATTTGAATAAGACTAGCAAAATGTATGATACCTATGATAAATGTATGATTGTTGTCAGATTTAATTGCTGATTTAAAAATATACAATCTTGACTAATATTTTCGAAGAGTAGATAAGAACTATACTTGCATGCCTACATACACTACCAGTAAAAGTTTGGAATGATTAAGATTTTTTAATTTTGTTGAAAGAAGTCTCTTATGCTCACCAGGGCTGCATTTATTTAATTAAATTACAGTAAAAACAGTAATATTGTGAAATATTATTACAATCTTTTCTATTTTAATGTATTTTAAAATGTAATTTATTCCTGTGATGGCAAAGCTGAATTTTCAGCAGCCATTGCTCCAGTCTTCAGTGTCACAGAAGTTCAGAGTTCAAATCATCCAGTGAGCCCAGCAGCTCACCCATAAAAAGCCCCACAGCTGAAGCTCCCATACCGACACTGCAATGCCTCACACATTGATTTTTTTCTTTCCTGCCGTATGTCCCTTTTCTCATCCTCAACTAATTTCAGCTGAAGGACTCTGAAGCTTTGCTGAAATCACTGTTAGCTTTCACAGCAGCAGAGCCGAGAACGTTGATTCCATATGGATGAGGGGTGAGCACGCGTCGTGCTGGAGGAAAAGTTTCAAAAGTGCTGGAGAGGCAGGAAAAAAAAAGGTGTGGGTGGGAAGAGATGGACTTTAGCCGAGGTGCCCGAGTCAACCAGCAGTGAGCAGATAGCAGGCGTACATGCAATACCGAGGTATTACAAAAAAAACGAGGCAAACTCGCAACATTGTTGCAGTGCTTTCTGCCAAGCACCCTGCAGAACAGCAATGCGTGGGTGGCTTGAGCTGTACCCACAGAAGGCAATAGCTTGATCAAAGCGATTTTCTCTGTTTTCTCTGGAGATGCAATAGGGTGACTATCAGCCATAGACAACAGAAGGTCATGTCGACGACAAGCCACAGACTTTTGTACAGAAGAGAAGATGCCGTGAACTGATGCATAGCTACATAAACTGGCACTTCAGATTTGTCCTAGCAGGCAGTTTGATTCAAGTCAGTGCACACAACTGCTTTATTGTTCTGCACACACACACACTAATGTGCATGTGCATGTTAGAGATGGGTCAGGAGGGGGGTGGACTAGTCATCCACCAACTGATTAGTTGATTTGCACTGGGATGCGAAGGGCGCGCTAAGGAGTCTGGAGAAGTAACAAAAACATATGTGACCCTGGACCACAAAGTCTTAAGTCGCTTGAGTATATTTTTAGCAATAGCCAAAAAAGCATTGTATGGGTCAAAATTATCGATTTTTCTTTTATGCCTAAAATCATTAGTATATTACGTAAAGATCATGTTTCATGAAGATATTTTGTAAATTTCGTACCGTAAATATATCAAAATATTCAACAGTTACGCTTTCGCCCTAGTGGTTCATATTTTATCCGCCTGAAGTAAGAGGCGCACCGCCACTTGCGTTAATTTTTTATTAGTAATATGCATTGCTAAGAACTTAATTTGGACAACTTTACAGATGATTTTCTCAATATTTTGATTTTTTTGCACCGTCAGATTCCAGATTTTCAAATAGCTGTATCTCGGCCAAATATTGTCCTATCCTAACAAACCATCAATGGAAAGCTTATTATACATGAGATGTATAAATCTAAATTTAAAAAAAATTGACCCTTATGACTGGTTTTGTGGTCCAGGGTCACATATAATTCAGTGTTAATAAAGTAAAATAATAAATGTTTTACTATTTTAGATATAATCCGACTTTCATCAAAATACAACATGACAATGTAATTTCTTCTAGATAATTTTACATATATATATAAGATATATTTATATATATATATATATATAAGATGCATATCATTTGAGACATCATAAAGCTTAAAAGCCCCTTGTTTGTTCTCTCTTTAAAGTTGTGTCTCTAAATTCATTCTTTTTAAAGCACAGCTGCAAAACACCAGCTGTGTAACAAATCCACAGGCTTCAGCATTAAATTTCAAGACAATTAGTGACAGATTTCAAATCGCCTGCTGTGAGCAATGTACCTGTTATTATGAACAATCCATAAATCTCTGTTTTTTTTGGTGAGGAATGTGAATATTTGCTGCACTGATAGCTTTGTGCAATAAAATACTTTTAGTTAATGTGATGCATGATATTTCTCTATTTGGATCCAATCCGTGTTTTTTGTTTTGTTTTTTTGTACGCTTACAGATAGATGACTTCAGCCTTTATAATGTGTTTCACTCTGTTTTTAACTACAACCACTGCATTTTTAAGACAACGTGCCAAATTAAATAGTTTAACTATTAGATATGTGTCTCTGGCAGGGTGGATTTGAACTGAGAATGTCTTTTAAATTAAGTTTAATTCCAGAATTCGCAAATGCAATTGCATTTTCACTATTTAATAGATAGATAGATAGATAGATAGATGAAAATACGGAGTTTTTCACATCCCTAGTGCATCTAATTTTAACAAGACGAGGGAATGTACTTGTATTGGTGAATGTCACATCTGATGGAAATATGGCAATTGGCTTGTGTTTCTTTCATTTGCAGACGTGATAGTGTGCGCTAATCATTTTGCACATCTGCAGTGTGCAATGTGTTTATTAGCAGTAATTATGCAAATTACTTTTCCATCATTTTCTCTGTCTCCTCCACCCATGTGTAATTTGCCCAGTAATGAGCGGCAAGTCGGATTTGAGCAGAGGAAACACTAAAATTAAATCTCCTTTAAATGATTAATCAATTGAATTAACTCACAGACCAGTCATTTATTCCCAAATAGAGTTAAAGTAATTTTCAAACAAACAGAGCTATTGTAGATGAACTACAGTCTGAGAGCCAGTCTGTTTCCATGGCCTCACCATAACAGTGAGGTCACAATCCACTTCTTTGTGCTTTAAGTATCCTTAAACTATGTGGATTTTCAGGGTGGTTTTCACAAGCTGAAGGTCTCCCGGAAGGAACTGTGAGGCTTCGTGCATGAGTTTGGGCTTGGCACAAGATTGGAGTACCGAGAGCTGCCTGAAAAGAGAAAATAATAAATCAATGTGGGCAGGAAAAAGGAAGGGCATTGGCAGCCCAGATGCTCTGCTGCACGGCTGCTGAAATGAAGGTACAATTTTGTTTGAAATGGAAATGATGCATAAATGATCCTGAGCTTTCCGGTCATCATTCCAGAGTCGTATCGTGGTATCCTGCGTCTAGGAGGTGTTGCAGCATTTGGTTGTTAAACAGGTTTTTCTGTAGAGCTTTTCAGTCATGACGTCGATTTGCAGGCCAACTCAGATGGATAATTCACCATGGTCTTCTTCAAAAATAGTGGCTTTTGATTTATGATCACTTGAAAAGAAATTAGAATTTTAAAAATATTTAATATTATACATTTCTGACAGATAAAATTTGTTTTATCTGTCAGATAAAACAAAGATTTATTAAATATTGAATATTATATATTTAATGATATATTTTTGACATTTAACAGAATTTTTATATTTAATATACATTTTTCATTTTTAACAGTAAATATTTAAAGTCATATTTAAAATATGTATAATATACTGTATCATATTAAATATTTAATATGATACAGTATATTATACATATTTCATAATTGATATGTAATATTTGTAATAGGTTTTTGTCCTTAAAACGCTCTTGTGTGTAGGATTAATTTCTTACACATTTCATCCCACGCCTCCGTTGCTAATTTCCGAAACGTAATTTTAGACCTAATAACGGAGGTTTGAGTCGTTGATAGCAGACTAATAGAGAAGGAGAGAGTAAGCGTGTGTGAATTACCTGAGTCTGTGCATCTCTCAACAGTGTTTGGCAGCAGTGTCTCAACTAATAGCGAAACTGTAAGTTCATCTGCTCCAACAACGGCACAGTTATTACCTCGCTAGTGAGAAACGTCATGTAGTTTTTAAGTTGCTAAGCTATTTTACTAATAAAATCGTCAGAGCACCGCTGACACACTTCTGTGTGCGTGTATGTTTTTTGTGTGTGTGTCTGTACTGTATGTTAGGACTGGGACGATAAATCGGTTCGTGGATCGATTCTTAGATTTTCAGAATGCATCGCGATTCCGAGCTTAGATTTTAACAGCAGATGGCACTCTAATATCTTTTTATCTGCACACTCAAATGCTCATGAAGAAGAGTGCTAAAGAGCGCTTGTGCGTTCGGCTGAGTCATGTAATTTCACCTCAGCTCAGAATGCTTTTATGACACGAGATTATTGTAAACACAGCCCACTGTGAACACCTTTGTAATTCGCTTCAACCTTTTCGAATTTTATGAATCTGAATTTATTAATTTTATTGGAAACAAGCAGAGTACGGCTGTTTCGAAAGCATGCAGTGCCATCTGCTGTTCAAAACTAAGCTCAGAATCGATTCAAGAAAGAAACGCGATGCATTCGGAAAATCTCAGAATCGATGCTGAATCATTTCTCGATTTGCGATGCATCGATTTATTTTCGCAGACCTACTGTATGTGTGTGCGTTTGTAAGAGAGAGAGCGTGGGAGAAAGAGAATGTGAGAATGTGTGCACACCATAGAATGTTTGTCAGCCAGTCAGAGTCAAGTATTCAACAGCCCCATAGTGTATAATCAACATATTGATTAACCTTGCCTTTTAAAGTAGGCTGTAGTCAACTTACTAATTTTTGAAGAGCAAAAGTCTATAAAAAAATTCTAATTACATGTTATATTCTACATTTGTCAAGAGCATAAACTCTTCCTTGTTCTGCTTACTGAAAGTGGGCAGTAGTGTTGGTGCTATTTTCATACTCTCATACTAGCTCATGCATTCAAGATTTGAAAGGAATAAATAAAGAAATAAAAAATAAAATGAACTTGCCCATGCAGTCCCCCCCGCGTTCAACTTGCTATCCAACTCAAAAAAGCAAATCTCTGGGAGTCATGGGCATGGCTGTGTCAGTATTTAGTGTCATCTAGGGGCTGTTTACACCTGGTCACTTCATGCGTTTTGTCTGATCGGATAGCTATTCGATTGTGAAAAGACCAGGTGTAAATGCCCTCCGAAATGCATTCGAGACGGATATAAATCCGATCGCTCAAACCACTTCAGGAGGTGGTCTGGGCCGCATTCCAGACGAAACTGGACCAGTGTAAATGCATCTGGTTGTTGAAACCACATATGTAAATTTTACTCCTCCCAAAATGTTAAAATAATAAATGTGTGAGAGCATGTTATAGGCTATTTGACATTATAGTCAGATATGACTGCGCTAATGCAACACGCATCGCAGTGGACGAGTAGCTAAGTATCTCTTCAGCAAGCCGACGTGCAAACTGCCGCGAATGAAACTGAAAGTAAGACGCAGACGGTCAACACACAATCATCTTCATTAAAAGTAGTAAGACAAACTTATCTTTCCAGTGCTGATCTTCCAGCGCTCTCCTATTGCGGTCTTTGGTCTTGAAATGAGCTGATAATTAATAAAATGTAGCGCTTATCTTTTGATTTCGTCGACGTGAACTCCATTAAATGTAAATATAGCGCGGGAATTGAAGATCGGATTTAAATCCCTTTTGCGACGACACATTTATGTGGCCAAGTGTAAATGGAAACGTTTTAACAAATCAGAAAGTTGGGAAGGCAGGTGAGAAGACCATTACAATAGTCCACCCTGCTCGTGATAAAGGCATGAACAAGTTTCTCCAAGTCTCGACTGGACACAAAACATCTAATTCTTGCAATGTTTTTGAGATGATAGTATGCTGATTTAGTTACTGCTTAAGATAAAGATGACCAAAAGATGACCAAAAGGGTTTTGTGAGAGGTGAAAACCTCTCACAAAACATTGGCAGAAAACCTCTGCCAATGTGTTCAAATGACTCCCAGAGAATTGCTTCTTAGAGTTTTTTAGAGACTTTTTATTTCTTAAATACTTGGGCTAATAGAAATGTGTGTGATTTATTTTACTTACTTTTCTTTTACTTTTCAATTAAATTTATTTGTGTAATTTACTTTACAGACTGTATTATACTCATCACATCAAAACCACTATTCTAAATAACTCTGTAGAGAACCTATGCTTTCAAAATGCTAATTCGCTTCCAGGTTTTAAACTGAACAGCTGTAGCCTAAGCAACAAACACAAACAAAGCTTTTTTCAAAGTAAAATCTTAACTCCACCATTGTGTGCTTTGTCAGGTTCAATATTTGAATGCTTCAGCGAATGTTTAAGGTGAAACTTGTGTATTCTATCACATGTCAAAGCAACAGATTGAGAAGGTTATCCTTTTCATCCACTTTAATTTTCTTAGCAGTTGGTTGGTGCTCCATGATGACATCCCTATGCATGTGGGATGTGCAGTCTCTGAGAAATCCTTTGAAAGCTTCATGCTTCTTGCTGCACTCGAAACCTGTTAGTCATCTCTCGCAGAGACATTACATATTAGTCTTTCCCTGCACTGTATAAATATACAAATATACCCTTATCTTTGCTCTCAGTTCACTTTCTACATCTCATTACCGGCCACTTTTGACTCATTTAAGATGTAATACTAAGAAGTACACCTACTCAGCCATATTCTTGAGAGGACTTGAAGTCTTTCACTGTAGTTATTAATTTCATGACCTTTGGAAGATTGTTCCGTAGGACATGCACTGAAAGCAGAACACAGACTGCTTAATAATCTCAGCCTAACAATCATATATGACCACCAGTGCATTATTGTTTAGGACACAGCCTCATGATGTTAACTTAGTTCATGAAATTGCTGATAAAATGTCATGTTGATACAATTTTTTTTTGTAAAATGAAAAAATAAGGCAAATCATGATGGTACTTTAATATTAACGAACATGATTTTAATTAATACATATTGTTGATGAAAATATGATGATAAAAAAATAGGCAGTATATCAGTAGGTTTTCATAATAACACTGAAAAACAATTGGTGTTGGATTTACAATTTTCAATTTATGAGTAAAATAAAGTCTGTGGTTAACATTATTTGAAGAGACACATACACAGTCATTCTTCAAATATTTTTATTGTTATAAGTTTTTGACATTATATATTTTATATTAAACTATGTATTTTAATATTAAATATTTTTGACATTTAAAGGTGCAGTAGGAGATCTTGGAAAATGCTAACTTTAGCCTGATAGCACTGAAAGCAAACATCCCACCTCTGCAATCGCTGTCTAAAGCCACGCCCCCTGAACACATTTACTCTCACAGACCAGAATACCAGAGACAACATTACTACAATAGGCTACATCAGCGGTTCCCAATTCCAGCCCATGTTCCGAAGTGAAGTAAACTTAAACGGATTTCCCCTGCTCAGGGAGTAGGGAGCAATGAACACGGTGTAGGGATCATATCGATCGGAACACAGTTCATGCAGGTATCTCACTTCTAACGAGCTGGCGCGAGGACTGGATTGACCGCTGGGCTACATCATGTGTCATTCACCGGTGAGAAAACTTTAAAAGTGCTACAATACCAGTAAGGAAGATCGGGTTGTTGATGTTTGTCTGCCATTCGCGCTCTGTCTGCACAGCGTGCGTGAACGAGCTGATGACGTATCCTGTCTGCGCGAACCGGGTGCGCAGACAGGTAGGAAAGCATATTAAAATGCTCGGACGAGCATTTCTTGATCCTACGCCTTCCCCAGAATATATACAGACAAATACATTTAGACCACTTAACTTAATGATTGCAAAAAAAAAAAACTGAAATAGTTTTTTCTTCTTGTAAAACATATTCCAATACTCTTTGCCTTAATTACAACTTTGATATATATATATATATATATATATATATATATATTTATGACCTCCTCCCTGCTGCCCATCAGAAGAAACAGTGATGGGGCAGCTGTGCTTCGAGAATCCCATAAAATTAAAGTCAAGGCTCAATGAAGTTTATTGTAGGAGCACCTGGTAATGATTGAAGAGGAAATCCTTGCTGTGCTGCAGATGAGACCTGTGCCCGCCGTCTCAGTACGTGCTGTGTCATATATTATGCGGCACTCTCTCCAATCTCTTGAGTGCTCGCAATGTGGTGGATGACATTTTGAATGCAATATATCTTCCGCTTCAACCGTTCGATTTCTTCTGAAAACATTCAAAGGCTCATTCCTGGAAATGTTTAGAGATTGATCCTTTTATCCTTTTATTTGCAACCATAGAGAATATCCAATATTACAAATTATATCTGTCCATATACTACGTCAGTTGGAGAAACTAGTCTAATCTAAGATATTGTAGCTAAAATTTAAACAAATTAATTAATGACCGACATTTTCAGAAGAAGAAAAAATTAGGTGTATATGACTTTCTTCTTTCAGACGAATCCAGTCGGAGTAGTTATATATATATATATATAAATGTCCTGGCTCTTCCAACCTGTATAATGGCAGTGAATGGGTTTTAAGATTTTGAAGTCCAATAAAAGTGTGTCCATCCATCATAAAAAGTGCTCCACACGGCTCCGGGGGGTTAATAAAGGCCTTATATTTTGTTTATATTTTTCATTTTTATATAAAAAAATGTAATATTTAGAAAATTGTGAACAAATTATTACTTTGAAACAATTTTAATTCAGAAATTGCTTGTAAATTTCACAAAATTACAAAGAAATGGCAAGTAACATTGAGTTAAACTACATGAATTAGAATTACTGAAATAACATTTTCTTGTAAAACATACTCAAAAAATCTTTGTTTTATTTACAACTTTGATATATATATATATATATATATATATATATATATATATATACTATTCATTAAAAAAAAAGTGTCTCACACGGCTCCGGGGGGTGAACAAATGCCTTCTGTAGCGAATCGATGCATTTTTGTAAGAAAAATATCCATCGATTCGCTACAGAAGGCATTTGTTCACCCCCCGGAGCCGCATGAGACACTTTTTTTTTTTTATGGATGGGCGCATTTTAATTAAGTGCTTTTGGACTGATGCATGCAACACCCGCTGAGTGCCGTGAAACAGCTTGAAAGATCAAAGACAATTTTTAATGTAACTCCGACTGGATTCGTCTGAAAGAAGAAAGTCATATACACCTAGGATGACTTGAGGGTGAGTAATTTATTGGCTAATTTTCATTTTTGGGTGAACTAACCCTTTAAGCCTGTAAATCTAATGCATTTGACATGAATTGGTATTCTAAAGCATTGTTTTTTTTATACAATGCATTACAATAATAATAAATATAATAAGGTTAAAGTGGAGTTTGTGCACCACTAGCACCACCTTCTGGATATGCAAAAATAATGACTGTTTGAACACATTTTTGAAACACATTCCCTGTCTGCCATTGGTCAAGCAAAAATATAGCTCCACCCCAAAGTAACACCATTGGTTGAGTTGCTAGGTCACGATATGTATTAGGCCTTTATATGACTCACATAAACTTAGTTTTGAGTATTAGTGTATGTTCACCTGCAAAGATTAACAGCATTTTATTGGTTAGTATTGTGGCATCCACATATAAGAACATCCTGACTGTATTGCGACACCAAGTTTTTTTTTTTTTGGGGGGGGGGGAATTAAGCAGGAATCATTAATATTTAATAAATATATAGACTGTACCTATACTTCAGTAAAACTGAGTGGTATTTTTGTAGTGTTTTGTTCTTATTAGCGTGTTTCCGCTAAGACAAATGTCATTAGTGTCAAAGAAAATACAAGTGGAGGAAGCAACTGGCTGAGAACAAGAAAGAGACGCATGGAGATTGAGACAAGTTCACCTTTCTTCTGGATTTGCTTCTCTCCTAAATCGTGACCTTTGAAGTTTGTAGAGAGAGTTTGACTGCACTGAATGTTGAGATTGTGTTAACAGTCAGAATTAAATGTGATCAGATAAAGGTAGACCAAGAACACATGTATTTCTATCTTGTCCTCCTAGTCTTGCACGTAGTAAAAAAAATAAAAACTGCGTGATTTACGCATTCTGATTCATGAACAAATGACTCTTACGAACAGATTCTCTTTAGTGAATCAATAGCATAAAGTGCAATCAGTGCAGTTCTGCTCAAACAAATGACTCTTATGAGCCAATTCTTTTTAGTCAATCAGCAACTTAAAGTGCGACCAGAGCAATCCGACTCAAGACAAAATGACTCCTCCAGTGTACATGTTTCAATCACAAATGATGCTCTCAAATGGACTCTTTTAGTAAATAATTAAAAAAGTCTCACAAGTTTTAATTAGTCCGACTTATTGACTGAATGAACTCGCTGCAACTGAACTGTGTAGTTTGGTACCTGTTGTTCAGTTTTTTAAATGTAATAATTTCGTAATGTAACATTTTAGAAGATCTCTTATTTAATTTACAGAAATAGTTGAGAGATAATTCTGTCATATGTAATTAAAATGTGCCAAATGAAATGAAATCGAAATAGGGAATCAAATTGAGAGCTTATGAATCGTTTTGTGTACTACTATGTATTGTAATATATTTGAAAACTATTTCTCTTAGGCCAGGCATACACTAGGGCTGGGTAAAAAAATATCGATATCTCGATTATAATCGATTCTCATTTTTACGAAACGATATCGATTCTTAAATCCCAAGAATCGATTAGTCTAGCCTGTTTTCAGTTAATGGACGGAACATAGAAGGGCACTTCCCATCCAATAAATCGCAATAAGCATTGTGCTTTGGTACTTTTAATATGAAACAAAGTCTCAAATTCTGTCCATTGTATTTCAGTATTCAAACAATAAATGCCGTTTTGGCGCTGTTTTGTGGAGTGATCGCTGTAGCGCGACGCGACTTAGTTCAATAAAAGCGGCAGCGCGAGGCACACGTGAACTGATCATCTCCTCCACATTAATACCAGTTTCAGCACAAAATAAACATCACTAAACAGCCGAAGGTAAGTTAAAAGAAAGAGTACAACTTTACAGTCCGTATCCTGTCTCATGTAATCGATCAATCAGTGTTTCAGCCGCGCAAAGACGTCAATATAACGGCTTGTAAACAATGTCACGTAACTGCACCATATAATATATTCATTATAACTTTTACTGTTCTTCAATGTTAAATTTAAATTTTTTATGACAGCCACCATATTATTATGTAATTGTAACTTTTATTATAAAAACTGAATTAAGTGTAATTTAAGCAGTTGTATTGCCTAAAATATTATATTAATTTAGTACCAACTGACTCTCATGTATATTTTACAGCATTAGTTAAGAGATTTTTTTTCCTTGAGAAAATTTTGCATGTGTACCAGATATATATCCAAAATAATCAATATCGAATTGAATTGGGAATCGAATCGAATCGCAAGCTTGTGAATGAGAATCGAATCGAATCGTGAAATTTGTGTCAAAACCCAGCCCTAGCATACACTTTGCGATTTTCATTCAAGTTTGAGCCGAATTCTTACTCGTGCGACTTTTTTTTTGAGTCGGGCTGAATTTCAGCTTTGTCGTGCGTACAGGGGATAACGAGAGGTGATTAGCCTCTCCCGAGTGGCAATCGGATGGTCGGATGAATTTCTGACATGTCAGAAATTTTGTTCGCGCCTCGTGAGAGTATCGCACAGCTGAAGCGGAACTACGAACCGACTGGCCTAAACTGCATGAAAACAGAAATGAAACCATGGTGACATTTTTTGTGATACGGACGGAAGCCATGGAGGCTAAACAGTTCTGGGTTCGGGGGGTCCCAAGTGTTTATTTCACATGTATAGTGTGAGCAGTCAAGTTGCATCTCGACGAATGGACCGTGTAGTGTGAACACATAAATCCTGAGCTTTGGCTTGACATCGCATTCGATTAACTTGTACAGTAAGAGTTGGTATTTAACAAAAACATAGCTGAAGTCGCACAGTGTATGCCCTACCTTATGAGATGTCTTTATTAATATAGCTTTCTCTTGTGTGTGTGCACGATTGATTGTGACTGGAGTGTTTTTCACCATATTGGATAATGAACTCAGAAAAGCACAGATCACTCACATGGAAAGAATTGATGCGAACCTCCTCAACTCAGAGCATGGAGGAGTTTAGCTGGCTGGCTAATTTCCTGATTAAAATATGAAGGCTGCATGATGCTCATGGAGCTGATTGACTGCTCTCCATACTGATGAGGATGTTCATCGCTGTGTTTACACAATAATGCATGCAGACGTCTACCAAAGCTCTCAGTTGGTCATGCAAAGGTACAACACTTGCGTTTTACACGTTTCCAGACTGAACCGTGGCTGTTAGATGCCATATAATGTCATTACTTTTCCCAGTGCCCTTTTGATTTCCCACTCAACAAGTAGTGTAAGGCTGAAATCAGCTGAAATTGTCTCTAAAGAGCTCATGCCCTCTGCCAACTCAGTCTTTTTCGGTTCTTGTCTCAGAATATCTGATAAATGTCAGGTGTTGTATTACCTCCTCCTCTGCACACACAGGATTAGCCCCCTGCATTAGTGCTGTGGTTTATTTATTTCTGCTCCTACTGGACTGACACTGTAATCCAGGGAGAATAGAGACAACATTAATGTCAACCTGTCTGTTCCCTTATGTGTTTTGGGTGGAGGGAGGGGTGACAGAATAACCTTTGCGCTGACAAATCACACTTCTTTACGACTGCCTGCCTGCTCACCGCATTAGATCTCTGTCAAAACTGAGCAATGGCTCCATTGCCTTGAGGAACATGTGGTCTGCACCACATGTTTATTTATTTAGTGATTAGTTGTAGAGCAGACTAGGGAAATGGATAAGGATAACTCTAAATGGGATTCAGATTGCAACTATGTTTGCAGTACTTCAATTGAGGATGCTATGGTGATGCTAGGAATAGTTCACCCTAAAATGAAGACTTGCTGAATGTTTACTTACCCTTAGGCCATCCGAGATGTAGATGAGTTTGTTTCATCTTCAGAACAGATTTGGAGAAATTTAGAATTACATCACATGCTCACAAATGGATCCTCTGCAGTGAATGGGTGCTGTCAGAATCAGTCCAAACAGCTGATAAAAACATCACAATAAACCACGTGTAATCCACACAACTCCAGTCCATCAATTAATGTCTTGTAAAGTGAAAAGCTGTGTTTTTGTAACTTTTTTTTTTTTACTTTAAACTGTCACTTCTGGCCAAAATATCCATAATAGTCCATAATACATAAAAATGCTTCCTCCAGTAAAAAAGTTCATGTTCTCTTACATTAAGATCCACCAACATATTTGTTTAAAACTGTTTTGGACTGTTTTTGGTTGTAAATGGTGCTTGATCCCTGCATATTTCTCTCTCTTGGTTCAGTTGAGACGACTTTGCAATATTATGGATTAGGAAGCAATGGCTTGAAGTTAAAACCTTAAAGGCAGAGTAAGTGATTTCTGGTAGCCAATGTTGATATTGTCTACGGACGTGAGCAGCCGAGGCGCAACAAATCCCGACAGAAAACTGCTGCCGGGTTCTATTTTTGACGTATTGACACAAATTTCAAATGGTTTTCAACGGTCGTTTGATCGCGTCCAGTGTAGGCAGACTTTAGCTGTTGCAGACAAAGTGTTACTCACCTATTGAGAAGAAACAAAGCAACCTCTGTGTCCGATCGCTGGCCTCCGCTCCTTGAGTTCTCTCCAGCGCTGGAAAGCTGATCCGATATTTACACAGGTCCTACTTCTTGCCTTATCGTTCCGCAGACGTTTTCCTCTTTTGTTTTTTATCCGCCATCTCTATCTTTCTGTCGCTCGGCTCGGCTAATGTCCGTCCCATGCACTGAACGCGCTCTCCTCCACATCACGAGTAGACACGCCCCTTATTGCTGATTGGCTACAAGTTTGTTTTGCGATTCGGCCCGAATCAGTTTTCTAAAGTGTTTTTGAAAAATCACTTACTCTGCCTTTAATGATGGATTAGTTTATTACAAACACACAGCTTTTCACTTCACAAGACGTTAATTGATGGACTGGAGTGGTGTGGATTACTTGTGGAT